>NW_016824749.1:556925-601287 GCF_001698545.2 Rhinopithecus bieti | reverse complement strand
GGGATGGTCTCGATCTCCTGACCTCGTGATCCGCCCGTCTCGGCCTCCCAAAGTGCTGGGATTACAGGCTTGAGCCACCGCGCCCGGCCGATTTTTATTTACTTCTTTAAATTAGATTGAATAACTATCCATATTCACTTACTTATGTAGTACTAGTTGTTTAAAATCATTTAAAAATATGTGTGTATGTATAAGGCTGGTAAGGATGTTTTCATCCTAGCTCTCTTACTTTCTGTACTACGCATCAGTACAGAACCCGGTGGGTCTTCTCCTCCCCAAATGCCTCTTTCTATGATGTTTAACCACTTGGGTTCCAGGTGACCTATGTGAACGCATAGGGAGTTTGACGCTGCGGCCCATTAGTACAGAACGTGTAGCTGAGATTAGGATTCGGCTGTTGAGTTATCTGGGGAGAATCTTAGATCTACCTTTCACTTTGTATGACCTTTGGTCAATTATTTGAACTCTCTGTTTTGGATTACTTAATTTTAAAATGGAAATATTAATATGACCTACCTTTGAGTATAGCCAGCATTGTTAAAAGACATGTAATACTGTATACATAAAATGCTTGGAGCAGTGGCTAATAAACCCTACTGCAAAAAGGATGTTTAGTGGAGGTGGTAGACTTGTGGTGGTGGTGGTGGGCGTGAGAATTTGTGGTCCATCATTGGATGCATATCTAAGAAATGACATACTAGGTAGGTGCGGTGGCTCAGCCTGTAATCCCAGCACTCTGGGAGGCCGAGGCAGGTGGATCACCAGAGGTCAGGAGTTTGAGACCAGCCTGGCCAACATGGTGAAATCCCATCTCTACTAAAAACACAAATATTAGCTGGGCATGGTGACATGCGCCTATGGTCTCAGCTACTTGGGGAGGCTGAGGCAGGAGAATCACTTGAACTCAGGAGGTAGAGCTTGCAGTGAGCCGAAATTGCACCACTGCACTCCAGCCTGGATGAAAGAGCGAGACTCCAGCTCAAAAAAAAAAAAAAAAAAAGAAGAAGGAAAATGATGTACTATTTCAAACTTGGATATAGGGTGATATCCTCTCTCTGATATTATCAGGTAACCTCCAATGTTAACTGCTACATTAATAAAAATGTACACACTCATTTAATTTCTCTGGAGGAGACAGATCAACAATTCATGTCCCTGTTTTTTATATGAGAATATTGAAATGGAAGACAATATGATAATTTACCAATTCAAGTAATTTTGTGGTTCCTTGCCTCCTACTTCTTAGAAAAATACTTAAATACTATCAGAGCAGAACCCCTTCTGATGTCCTATCATGAATTGTAAAAGCCCGAGTTTGCACCTTCCTCCTCCATCTTCCATCACTATTCATTAGACGTGTTTCTTCTCCACATGGCTAATTCCTCCTTCTTGACTCTGGTCCCTGTTTCTTCCCGCCTTCTGTGTTACTCAGTTTTATTGCATCGATAGCCTCTACTATGTTTACACCTACTCTCCACTGGCTCCTTCCCATCACTATTTTAATTTTTTAAACCAAAAATGAAACAACATTTTTTTTAAGAGACCTGCTCTTCTAGTTATTCCTCTGGCTCTCCCCCACACCTTCAATAATAAACTAATTTCACCAAATTATCTGGGTGTGTCAGCTATCTGTTCTCACCTCCAACTAAAAAGTCCTTATCACATTGCAATTGAGCTTTTACTCCAATTATCTTCTGCCAGTGACCTTGTAAATAACACATGACCTTCGTGTGCTAAATCCTTTTAACACATTTTATATCATACAGTGCTTGATTTCTCGGGATCATTTTTTGCTGTTTGGCACTCTTAACCTTCAAAAAATGCTTTCTTCCCATGACACCACTTCAACCATTTTCTTCCTTTACCACCTGCCAGCCCTTCTTAATATCTTCATTAGGACACATTCACATTGTTTTAAAATTAGACCTTTGTATATCTTTCCTTTCTGGTTGAGCCTCAGTCATTTGAGAGTAGAAATCACATCTTGTTCTTCTTTGTATCTCCAAAGACATTACGATGTAAAATTGATGATGAAGCAATGAAGAAATGAATGCCTGAATGATGTCCTGGAAAGACGTTTGCGCATTCCAGACTGTCAAAAATAATGCCATCAGGATGAACATTTTAAAAGGTATGGATTAACTCTAATGTCATTTCATGTAGTAAGGTTTGTCTTAGTCCATTTTGTGTTGCTGTACCTGAGACAAGGTAATATATAAAGAAAAGAGGTTTATTTGGCTCACTGTTCTGGAGGCTTGGAGGTCCACAGAGCATAAAGCTGATGTCTGGTCAGCTTCTGGTGAGGACCTCATGATGCACCACAACCTGGTGGAGAGGTGGAAGCAGACACAGAAGCAGATGCGCAAAAGGGGCAAGACACCAGAGGCAACCTAGCTCAATAACAACCTACCCTCTCATGAATGGATCCATTTCTGCAAGAGTTAATCTAGTCTTCAAGAGTGAGAACTCATTACCAGTACTATAGCATTAAACTGCCCGTGAGGGTGGAGCCCCCGACATGACCTTACTCACACACCTCCCTTAGTCCCCACCTCTTGGAATTTTCACCTTCCAACATTTCTGCACTGAGAATTAAGGTTCCAACATGAATTTTGGCAGGGCCACTCAAACTGTATCCAGAGGATTAAGTAACAAGAGTAAAATTAGCTAATTTTTTAGGTAAAATAATGTGAGACAGATTAATTTAATAAATATAAGGATATGATATCATTCAAATGAATAAGTTAATCAAATAATTTATGTTTATCCCTTTGTTTCCATTTTCTTAAAGCACCCTTAGCTAGTAAAATCCATTACTCCCGTCCACCTTCATTTTACTTAGAAGCAAACATTTAGCTCCTATCATAATTTATACATTAAATCTGTTACTAGGAAACCCATGGAAGACCATTCAATGAATACAGGTTGAAACTGTGAGGTTCTGAGTCAGCTGTTGTGAAGGAATTTAAAACAGTGAGAGATCAGTGTTGTCTGTCCTCAGAGCATCATATAGTTATGAGGGGACTTCAAAAAGTTTGTGGAAAAATAAAAGTAAAAGATAAAAAACAAAACTATTTATCAACATAAGCTTCATGAAGTTCGAGACACTTTTGTAAGCAATGCTACCAGCCATTTAGTTCATCCCTAAAGAACTGAGGGTCCTTGGAATTTAAGGATGTCAATGTGGTCTTTTACACATCCTTAACTGAAGAAAAATGAGTGTCCTTTAAAGACGTTTTATGATTAGGAAACAAAAAGAAGCCAGAAGCAGCCAAATCAGGACTATAAGGAGAATGCATGATTATTTTGCATTGAAACTCTCACAAACGGCCCTTGTTTGATGAGAGTAATTGAGCAGGAGCATTGTTGTGGTGGAGAAGCACTCTGTGGGGAAGGCTTTCTGGGCGTTCTTCTGCTAGAGCTTTGGCTAACTTTCTCAATACTCTCTCGCAACAAGCAGATGTTATTGTTCTTTGCCTCTGCAGGAAGTCAACAAACAAGATGCCTTGTCTACTTTTGCTCTTCTTCTGCTTCTTGATAGCCATTGCTTTGATTGTGCTTTGTCTTCAGGATTGTAGTGGTAGGGCCATGCTTCCTCTCTTGTTATGATTCTTTGAAGAAATGCTTCAGGCTCTTCATCCCACTTGTTCCCAATTTCCGTTGCAAGCTCCGCTGTCATCTTCAGCTGGTCTGTTCACATCCGCTCTCATTTTCAGCTGATCTATTCACATCTGCTCTCATCTTCAGTTGGTCTTTTCATGTCGGTTTTGGCATGCAGCAAGTGGAAAGATTCTTTAACTGTAAATGTTTTAATCAGAACTGTCTAAGCTGAACCAGTGGAGGAGTCTATTTTGTTGGCTATTGCTTTTGCTGTTGATCATCAATCTTCTTCAATTAGAGAACAAACAAGATGGATTTTTTTCTCACAAATTGATGTGGACGGTTTGCTGCTGCAGACTTCATCTTCAACACCATCTCATCCTTTCTTAAAATAACTTCTATTTGTACATTGTTGATTTCTTTGGGGCATTGTCTCCATAAACTTTTATAAATCTTTGATGATTTTACTATTATTTCACCCTAACATCACTATCAATTTGATGCTTGTTCTTGCTTAAATTTTAGCGGAATTTGTGTTGCTCTGATGTGGACTCTATTCAAACTCATATCTTATCCTTCATAGTTCCTCATACAAGGTCCTGTTCAGACACATTATAAGAAGTTAGTGTGAGTTCCTTTTGGTGCAAAACGTTTTTGAAATCTATGCATAGTTTGATTCATAAGGTACATTAACTTTTGAAGACTCCTAACATGTTCAAAGAATTATAAAAGCAGATAGATGTGATAAATACCACTCCAGAGTTTAAAGGTAAAATGGTAGAAGGTCGATAGTGATAAGAAGGCTCCATAAAGTAGATGGCATTAGTTTAAATAATCATAAACTAAATTATGTATTAAAAAATAAATTGAATACAGCACAGATATACAAGGGAAAAATTAGGATCCAAACTTTAAAGTGAAAATGGATTTAGAAATTTTTAGTTCAGTTCTTGCTCACTTAAAAATGGCCCTAAAACACCCTTTAGAACAGGCACAAAATGGCCCACTGATAACTTTAATTATTACTTTAGACAAGTAAACATAATCTTAGTTTTCAAGGGCTAAAATATTTCATTTTAAAAATTACTAAGTTGACATGTTATCTATGAACTATAATTTTACTACAAATAAAATGTTTTTTTGCAAATTAAAATTAGTATTCCTATACTCAAGTATCACATTGTTTATATTGTCCACTTGAACACATCTGGCCATCAACTTTATACTGAAATGATTTTTCTATATGTCGGTCCCCTCCACCAGTTGCTGAGCTCTTGGTGTCTGCAACCTGGATTTTCATGTTTAGAATTTATATAACTATTTTAAATGCTCTGCACATACTATACACTCACTAAATATTTACTGAACTGAACTGTTAAAATGCACTGGAACATACAGTGATGAAATGCAGTGGTTAAAATGTGCTGGTGAAAAAAATTCATTCAAATTTAAAAACTAATACATGCTTTTGTAGTAAAACTTATTTATAAATTTGTCATTTTCTGGATCACAGGAAGTACAAAATGCAGCTGTTACTTCAAGTTTCATGTAGTATCAGAACTGGAGAACTCAATATTCACTTAAGTCAATTTTATATGAAAAAGTAGTTTCTGAAAATATCTTCTAAACAAACTTTAGGCAATATTTAAAAGTATCCTCTAAACAGACTCAGAATATTTGTGCCTGTGTTCTAAGAGTCTGCTTCAAATCAGTACACATTTTATTGTGTATTTATGTACCAGGTATTGAGGTAGACCCTGGGGATACATTGGTGAGTGGTATACAGAACCTAACCTCGTAAGAGGTGGAGATACCGTCTTTTGACTGCACTCATGTGTTAGCCACTATTTCCATGAAGACATTCAGCCCATGAGCTGAAGAACAGAAGCCAGGTTACCCCTTTGACTGGGAGGAATTTTGTGCCCAAACTCCTGTGTTGTTCTGTCTTCATCAACCTCTTCCCTTCCCCTGAAATTGCTTCTCTAGAATGATTCATGAAGATTTGGTAAATGCTTTATCAAGATTACAAAAATAAATTATGTAAGGACAGTTGAGGAATACTATTTGAAGAGTGATTTATCACTTTTATTTATTCCCATATAATTCACATTATGTACTGCAAATATCTGAATGTGATTTTCTTGTTCTGGATTTTTGTAATTATTTACTGTAAGTAAATAGATAATTTCGTTTCTTCTGAATTCTTACGTTCTTAGATTTCCATCAATCTTCTTCTCTCATTTTTCTTACCAACAGAAGTATTTGGCAGTATCTGAAGTTAGAATATGAAACAGTATTTAAGAGAGATGTGTGAAACTCACTTCCTGTTCTCGGTTAGAAGCACATGCACACCTTGGTCAACACAGTTATCACAGCTCTACAGATGCCATGCAATGTGTTTTAAATTTGTCACACACTCGAGACCCAGCCCAAACTACTACGTGTACTGCTAAATGCTTAACAATAGCATATGATACAATGGAGTATCTCATAGTTTCCATCAAACGTTGCAGATCTTTGTTCAAGCAGAAATAACCCAAATTTGTTAAATGAACAAAGTTTACCTGGTTAGTATTGGTCTGAGGGCTGCATTCTACTAAAGCAGAAATGTAAAGGTTTAAAGACCGGTTGCCTTTTTTCTTTATAAATATAAATAAACGTGTTGGTCTAATTAGATTCATCTTTTGACTCGGAATTGAGCCTACTACTGCACTCTTGGTTTTAAGTCTTCCTCTGAAAAGGGCGTGTAGTGTCACTGCAGATCACCCCAGCTCCCTCCCTATCCTTTACTCCAGCCTTGGTGCTGATTGTTGGCAGAAGGAAAATTCTTTTTCTGTGAAATTGAGTTTCACATCCACCCCCCTCCCACCACCCCATTTTTTTTCCATTCTCGGAAGCTACTCTACAGCAAGGTTTGGTCGTGTCACATTTTTCCAATGCTGTTGGTGATGCTTGCTCTGTTTCCACACAGCGTTTTCCATCCTCCCTGCCGTCCCCAAACTGGTGACCTCTCTTTTTCCATTTACTTATTCAGACACAATGAGCACCTCCTTGAATGAGGCATTGTGCTGGGCGGTGGAATGGATTTGTGAATGGGGTCACACAGCCTGCTCCCTGGAGCCTTCATTGAGCTGGGTCCCCTCACGAACAGTGCAAACAATCATGGGGAACGCAGTGGCCAGAAGGGATCCCATCGTGGAATGGAGAAATTCAGAAAGGGTGCTAACAAGAGGAAACATCTGAGCTCAAAAGACTTCAAGGAGGAGTTCTCATATTTGAATGTGCTTCACGTGGGCTTTATTAAAATACAGATCCCTGGGTTCTGCCGTCAGATTTATAAAGTGTGGTTCTGATTTGTAAAGTGTGATGCAGGGTTTATAAATCTTCATCTGTAACAACTGGTCCAAGTTTTTTTTGATGCTAGAATTTTATGGACCGAACAGTGATCACTACTGTCTTACTGGTGGTCGAAGTATAAAAGGACAAAAAGGAGTAGGCACCCTTACAACCGGCAGGATGAGGGTGGGTGAGCAGCAGGAGTGAGGATAAGAAAGGGAACAAGGTAGAATTCCTGATAGAAAAGACGGTAGTTTGTAGTTAGGGGCTGCTGCTTCTTTCTCTAACTGGATTTTTTCTTTTGTTCTGGACTTGTCCAAATAACGACAACAAATATTAAACTTAAAATTTAAAAAACAAGTGCAAATAAATTTTATTCTTATGTCCTTGCTTTCAAGCTGCTACTTAAGACAAAATGCTCTTGATTTCATTATTGTACACAATATGAAATGAAATTCTAGAAATGACTTTTTTTAATAGATCCTATAAGACTTAAAGTGCATAGGACCTTGGTTTTACTCTTCTCTTTGTATCTTTTAAATATGATGGAAAAGCTATAGCATTACAACATAATCTACAACCTCAAACTCAGATTTCCACCTGAATTGGCCACGCCATGATTACGTGCAACTAAATGAATGAATCTGTTAGGAGGTTTTCAGCTGTAACAGAAACCCCAAGTCAGATTCTGATAAACAGCATGAAAAAGCATTCTCTAGTTGAAGGTAGAACAAGATCCAGGCCTGAGTGTCTCAACAGCTCACTGTAGTCACTGGAGACCCGGGTCCTGGCTTCTGCTCTGCCAGTCTCAGAGGGTCACCTTTACCCTCAGCCTCAAGCCCTCATGGCTACAGGATGGCTGTGCAATTGTACGACTCACCTGGCCCTGTCCAGAAGAAGTGTTTCTTTTCCAAGAAGGAGAAACTTTTCTCAGAAGTCCTACAGTAGAATTTCTTCGTGCTTCATTGGCCAGAACTGGGTCGTAATACCATCCATAAATCAGGATTAGCAAGGAGGATAATACCGGTTCTGTGAATTGGCTTTTGTCCTCTGTCACAGAACGGTTATTTGGAAGTCAATCACACTGGCCAGCCTAATGAGTGTCTCTCTGTGATGAAAAGGAAGTTTCTATTATTTTTTAAAAGCATTAAATAAAGCATTAGAAAAAACACCCGTTGAAAAGCATCCAACACTATCCCAAATTCCAAAAACATACATGATATATTCATTAGTTAGTATTAGAAAATAATTTTGTATGTTATCATCTTTAACACTGTAAACTTAGTAAGCAACTCCCTGTAGCTGATGCTGACATCCAAAATGCAAGTTAGCTTAAATGGTTTGCATACTGTATTAATCTGAAAAAGCATAAATAGAAGAGTTAAAATTAAACACAATGATTGCCCCTTTAGACAGATTTTGGTAATGTCAAGTGTTAGTTCAGGGGCATATCATTAAATTAAAGTACGCTGAATTCAACAGAATGAAAATGTTCACATCTTTTCCTTGGGTATCCGTCTTTACTGTATGAACCATTTGTATATGCTGTTTTACTACAGCCACAAAAGAAATCATGTACTAATGGGAAGAAAGAAGCAGAGGCTATTACCTGCCACTGGAACAAAGTCATCACTTCTGGTTGCCGTAGTAAGTCATATTGTGACTTTGTAAAATACTTTCCAACTGAATATTGTCCCCAGAAGCCTTTCAACATATGTTGTTAAGATATAGGGTGCTTAATAATGGCTTAGATTTATGGAATGTTGCTTTTAACAAACTTCATCCTAAACCATTGCTGACTTTTTGTACTTCAAATATTTCTGATATTTTAATGTATGTTTTCAAAATAAAAGTTTTAAGATCCTTCATGCTTTTCATTTCCTAAATACTTCTTTGCCTGCCTTAGTTTACTGTGCTTTGATTGTAGAATCTGACCGGCCTGGCTTTGAACCCCAATACAAGGAAATTAAATAAAACTCTGAAGACATTTGACTCCTTTAAGTCATATATTTCTAGCCTAAAAATATAGCATAGAATCTTTGTGATTAGAGATAATATATATGCCTAGCATACAGTAGCTTGATGAATCATAGTGATGGCTATTGATACACATTGTATTTTCAGTGTCTTGAAAAATGGCTAATACGAATTTGCCACTCAACAAGTACTTATTAAATGAATAAACACAACATCTACTTTGTGTGTGTATGTGTTTGTGTGTGTGTGTTTGTGAGTGTATATGTTTGTGTGTGTGTATGTGTTTGTGTGTGTGTTAAGGAGAGAGCAAGATGGAGTTTAAAATTTGCTATCTAGATGGATTATTTATTTATAATACTAATAAGCTAACAACTTCTAAAATTTGTCCCCAATCTGATCTTTCCCTTGTTTAGGGCCAGGATAGCTTCTTACCTAACAGGTCAAAGATTGTTGAGTTTTACAAAATATTCAACTGAACAATGGCAATATAAAGACAATCAATTAATTAGTGGTACTGCAAAACTTCCAAAATATCAGGATTTTGCATATTTAAGAAAATGATTTTGAGAAATGGATAAACCAAATAGAAATAAGTATGTAACAGAGAAAATGAATGATGTTCAAATATAGTTATTTGAATAGATGAGAAAAGTGATAAAGCCCTAGCTTACTAGATCAGGAAAGAAAGGAGAAAACACAAATTACCAATATCAGGAATATGAGAGGCATTATCCCTGCACTATCTCACAAACGTTAAAACAATAATATGAGAATATAATAAGGAGCTGCATGCTGAAGGAAGAAAGGAAAGAAGGAAAAAAGGAAGGAAGAAAAGACATAAAGACCAGAAAGAAGTAAGCTATTTTGATTTGTGGATGACATGATTGTACAGACAGAAAATCCTAAGAAATCTACAAAACAACTAATAAATATAATAAGCAAATTGAGCATAGTTCGAGTTAGGCTTATCTTTAAGCAGTCAATGATACTTCTATATAAAGCAATAAAAAACTGGAAAATTAAAGCATTAAAATACCATTCACAAAAGCACCAAAAAACATAATTCTTAAAAGTTATTTCAGCAAAAAGTGGGCAATATCTTTACAGAAAACTACAAGGCATTGCCAAAAGAAACCAAAAAATATCTAAATAAACTGAGACATAAAGTGTTCTTGGATCATAACACACAATATTAATATGTCAATTATCTCCAATTAATTTTAAATTTGATGCAATCCTAAATATAATTCTAGTAGACATTTTTTGTAGAAATCTACAATTTTACTCTTAAATTTAAGGTAATGCAAATGACCAAAAACAATAAAACCAAAAAAAGAAAAATACGAAACAAAACAAAACAAAAACCAGAGTCAGAGGACTCACACCATGTGATTCCCAGACTTACAGAACTACTATCATCAAGTCACTTGGTACCAGCCTTTAATCAACAAATGACACACAATCGTAAGAACAAATTAGACTCCAATCATCTTATTTTACACAGAGGTAATTGGGAAATAAATTTTTTTTCAACAGAGGGTGCTAAAATAAATATCCACACAGAAAATAAAATGTAACCCCTATTTAACACTATACTCAAAATTAGTTTAAATTGGTTGATACAAATAAATGAGGAAACTAAAACTATACAGCTTTAAGAGAAAAAATTAAAATAAGGTTTTGTCTCTATGACAATTATTTCTCATGGTACAGAATTAAATAATCATGACAATTGATGGAGTCCATTAAAATAAGAGAATTTCTGTTCCTAAAAACTCCATTATTGAAAAAAAAGGACAAGTAACACACTTGGAAAAAATATTGACAAAACAATCCTTAACAAAGAGCTGAAATCTTGATAAATCCAATATTTATAAAGAATTTCTATAACTAATAATAAAAGGTAAAATAACCTCATATAAAAAATCTTAGCAGTCATTTCAAAGAAAGATTATAAATGACCAATATCTACACGCAATGCGCATAATATCACCTGTACCAAGGGAAATGTAAATTAAAACATCTAGCAGATATAGAAGAAATAGAAAAAAGTGATAAAATCTAACATGGGCGAGGGTGGAGCGCAATGGGAATGTTCATATGTCGTTGGGGAAACTGGAAAATCATAGAACTAGTTTGCAAAAAAAGTTGTATTAAACAGCTGAAACTGTATGTATAACCCCACAATTCTAATTCTAGGTATTTCCCTAATAGAAATAAAAACATGTCTACAACTACTTACATAGGAATATTCATAATTGCCAAATTTTTCAATTAGTGCTTTATGGCAGATATTATTATTTTATTCACTGCATAGCTATAATTATTTGGTGAGCAAAATAAAAAAATTATATCATGACTACATAGTAGTGTGTTGCTAATTAATACGTAAGTAACTAAATCTTAAAAATATAAAATTTTAGGGCCAGGCGTAGTGGCTCATGCCTGTAATCCCAACACTTTGGGAGACCGAGGCGGGCGGATCATGAGGTCAGGAGATCGAGACCATCCTGGCTAACACAGTGAAACCCCATCTCTACTACAAATAAAAAAAAAAAATTAGCCAGGTGTGGTGGCGGGCACCTGTAGTCCCAGCTACTCAGGAGACTGAGGCAGGAGAATGGCGTGAACCCGGGAGGTGGTGGTTGCAGTGAGCCGAGATCATGCCACAGCACTCCAGGCTGGGGGACAGAGCCAGACTCTGTCTCAGAAAAGAAATATATATATAATTTTAGTAGTTTATGTCATTTATTTTATATAAAAGAAATATGTATGCCATTTCCCACCATTTCTTTTCTTGATTTCACCAAAACTCCAAGTAGGAAAGACTTCTGGTTTTAAAAAGTATATAAATTAACCTTTACATTTGGATCTAAAGTTATTTTAAAGACCATCTAACCCAGCCCCCTCAATTTACCAAAAAAAGAAAAAAGAAGATATTCAAAAAAGTCGAGTGGCTGTTTATACCATCATGGAAGAAAAGAAACAGAACACAGCATATGACAAGATGTAGAAATCCATAGAACTTCTAAAACTGAGACGATTTTATTTATTTCTATAGGTATAGCAACAGTGCTATTTATATTTAATTTTATTTTCATTTTCTATCTGTTGATCTTATAGGAAGTCAATGGACACTGACCTCGAGTGAGTACTAAAGAAGGCCATTTTATAATAGGATCATAAAACTAGCACTGAATTATTAATTTATCACAACTTGCTATTTCAAATTCTACTATTCTTCCTTATATTTCTATTGAAAGTAAAATAAATCATTAATAATTTGCAGTTTTCTGATTTTTTTCACTAGAGGTTATATTAGGTTCTTTCATTAAATTAGATGACCTCTCATACTGTCAGGATAGAAAAATCCGTTTGTCAGTACAAAGCGGAGATCTGACGAGGCAAACATTGATTTGCTTTTTCCAGTAGCATGTGTATCGATCATCAACATCCAGTCGGATGTAGCTTTTCCTGACCATGTGATGTTTTACTGCAAGATATCTAGTGTGTGGTGTCGGCCACTCAGAGCAGCTGGTGTCAAAGGGCAGTTTGATAGGGGTTGTAAAACTAACGAAACTGAAATCAAAAAGGCTATAAGGCAGCCACTGCAACCAGAAGGGAGTTAAACCAAGAAGTCACGTCTATTCACACACGTTCTGTGTCCTTCAGAATTTACAGAAAACAATTTGACTGTCATTCCATATCCGGGTATTTAAAAATCAGCAGCAAAATGTCAACATGTTTTTAAATTTAGTGCCAGATAAATATTTAAAGCACAATTCTCTGGATCGCTTCATTCATAATTATCTTAGAAATATATTTTCTTTAGAAATATATGTTCTCTCCACCAGGCAACACATGAGTAATTTACAATTCGTCTTGGCGTAGTGGAGTCCTTCGTCTTCTGTGCATTTCTTCTGCTCATCTTGGATGTGCCCTTCCTCCTGGCCACTAAGTGACTGCACACTCCCTCCAACCCAAACTTTCTCTTCAGGGATTGAGCTGATTTACATAATTTTTCACTAGCTAATTAGGTTTTTCAAGTTCATACATTATTTTACGGAATTCTTAGCACATTTGAATGTTTATTATATACATTTTAATATAAAAAGACTTTTGTCAAATTAATACACTTCTAATTGTAGAATCTTAGACATCAGTAGGGGCTGTCTTCCATCAATACAGGGGAGGGATGAGTGGAAGCCTCCAAATTCATGCATCTTGCAAACACAGCAACTCCATTATCAAGTACTGGACCTAGTGCTTTGGAAAAAATAAAATATTACTTCAAATAAGAACATTCTTTACAAATATTTAGATAATAAAATTCATAATTTGGGGTTTTTTAAGTTTGTAATTTATCTAGATAGTGAATAATTAGGTAGATGTCAAGGGTTTCCCCCACTGTGGGGAAATTATATCAATTTAAATAATCTTATATGTACTTATAAAATATACACGCTTAAGAAGTCTAATAAAGATCCAAATAGCATAAGGTATTTTATATTAGTAGGTTTTTCCACCTGGATGTGTTGAAATAACTATTCTGGTGCTTCATTAGGTCAATAATATCTAATTCTCCGATTCTGGAAGGTGTTAGAAAATAGAAAAGACAGATTTTAGAAATTTTATAATTGTCTATGGAAATTACTTTTAAATACCTAATTATCTGAAGAAAATGTAGAGATGTTCTAACATCATATAGTGAATTGTATAACCAAAAAGGTAAATGTGAAGGGAAAAATAAATTGTTAGAAGCTGTCATTATGAAATCAATAACAGGTGGTCTTATTAAGACAGAAAGAGAGAAGACAGGATAGATCTTTACTGATGGAAGAAAAAGAACGGAAAGGCATAGGAAAAAACGGTCATGGTATTTAGAAGAGAGAAACTATTACAGGCTAGATATATATATGCATAAAGAACAGAATCATCTCATCAAGCTGGAGAGGAAAGTGGAATGAGAACACCAAGAACCTGGCATGTCAAGCCAGAGATCTCTGAATCTGATCTGAGAGAGGTGTAGGTTTCAAGGTCTGGAAGAGGCATGATGGAAGCATCCATTGACCACGCATCTGCTGGGTGACCCCACCAGTGCAAGAGGGTCACCAATGACCCTGCTTCGGGCATGACTGAGGGTTGCTGAACTGCCTATGAAAGATGGATGACATGATACCAAATCTCAGTCCTAGGATGTCAAAATGAGATTATGATGTTTATTTGCACACTTGATTTGTGCTGTAATCAATTTCTATTTATCTTCTTTTCAGTGACCCCTTTGACCAGCTCCGTACATTATGGATAAAGCAATCAGAGCATAAATTTTCAGTTTGGCTCATCACAGTCCCTGAAGAGCTCAGTGAACACAGTGACCTGTTTTCCCAGTCATCTCACAATAAAAACTAAACTGTGCCAGCTTTTTTTAGGAACGTTCCAGAAAAAGTCATGGTATAACCTGCCAGCTCAGTTCCAGGAAAAAGTATTGAGTGAAATGTTGTGTGAAGACTGAATGTCTATTGCATGATTCAATACTGTGATGGTAGGGATGACTTCTAAATTATGGATGATGACTACAGCTCCACATGCCCCCCTAGCAATTCTCTAGCTGGCTTCTTACCTCGGATGTCCAATACCATCATGCTTAGAATGTAAGCATATGTAAGCATATTCTACTGTTTTTCTTGTTAATGTTTTCAATCTTAGCATTGGCTTTTTTTTTTTTTTTTGCCCTTAATGTATTTTTGTATATGTAAAATGTTTGTATGATTAAAGATCAAAACTATTGTTTTAAACATACTCATACAAGTCTTGCAAACTTGTCTATCCTGTTCTTATCCATAATTTTTGTTAGTTCCTAGTTTGACATTCAGATATGTGTCTAGTGTTTGGATATATTCTTATTTCTCCTTTTTTTATACAATGTACACAGTATCATGCCCCCCTGCTTTGATCACTTACAAATATATCCTAGTGATTTTTCATTCTCTCTCTCTTTCTGCATGTGTGTGTGTTTACAGTTAACAACATTTCACTTGGTGATGCATTCTAGGTTGGTGGGCATTAATTTTATTGGTTAATTTTTTGTTTTTACCAATAATGGCATACTGAATAAACTTGTGCATTTCCCGTTTGTGGAGGTGAATCTTACAGCTATATTTATAGAGTTGGTATTGCTCAGTCAAGCAATACAAGGAGTAACAAGTTTCTAGATATTATCAAATTAGTTCTCCCCGTAGGGATTCTATCAATTTGCACCTCCAACAAGAAATCAGAGCAACTGGTTCTCCAAATCTTGCCAAAAGAGCACATTTTTAAAGTTTTCTAGTTTTGCTAAGCTGATGTGTGAGAAATCATTCGGTTCTAAAATTTGTCTAACTACATAGCAAATTAGCAAGCATTACAGAGGAGTGGCAACCTGTTCTCATTTTATAATTTTCTAAAACTGTAAATAGAAATGTCCTATTATTTAGAAATAGCTCTTTAGTGTCCCTGGATTTGTAGAACAACTTTTAAAATACCAACAGCAGGCATTACAACATTGGTTCATTTGCCAGCCAGGGGAAGAGCTGAATCTTTCTTTGTGTTTTCTAAAGAAAAACTTTATAAAGCCAATTTTACATTTCATTTGGAAGTGAAGAAAACTGTCATCTGGACTCTAATATTGCACATAATATGGTTGAATATGCTGCATTACAGTCACTCTGTTCCAACTTAAACGTACAAATGTTTCTTTCATTTGAATAAATAAAATGACTTTCAGATTCTCTGCTAAATTAATTGTCAATTTCCTAAGATTTGACATTCAGTATATCATCCGTTGCAATTAACCAAGAAGTAAAAAAATAATAATAATGATTTTTTATTTTCACATAACAATGAGATTTCATCTAGATTTTCTGATTAATTTGGTATTTTACTTTGCCATTATAATTCAATTTATGTAGCTTTTATGTTTACTCCTCAAAGGCATTTTTATCATCCGTGAAAATCTGAAATAAACAGGAAGAATATTTCAATATTCATTTTCCCCCACAGGGATCCTTGTGCTGCTCCACTGCAAATAACTGTGTAGAACAGGCATTTTCAATGTTTTTTGTGCCAGAAAGCAAGTTTCAACTTTTTCATATGGTTATTTTTTATTGCTCATAAAACAAATAAAAAAACTGAAATTACTTGTTAATATCAGTAATATTGATTACTCAATTATCCAACAACAAAATAAAGGTAGCTAACAACCCCTTCTTGGTATACTAAGTCATGCTAGAAAATAAATTGTTATTAATATATTTGTATATAAGAGACTATTACATCTAGATCATATTTAAAGCAGCAGTGCTTGGTTATCAGATTACTTTCTCAGTTATGCAGCTTCATTCTCACTATACTCATACATTTTTTCCAAAGAGAACCAAGACTACATAAAAATGTAGCATCATGTTCATTGACTTTTTAATACAGAAAACATACAGATAGCAATAAATGCTTCATACTTAAAGTAGTAACTGGATTGTCATAAGTCCTTCAATGTATACTTTTGATAGGTTCCAGTGATGCGTTAGCTCATAGAGAAACCCAACACATTTTGATTATAATCAAACATTTTGAAACTAAATGTTTGTGTTTCAGTCTAGAAGCAAAATATATCCTGAGAAAAAACTTTTGAAATAGACATGTGTTGGTCAACAGGTTAATTATTCATCATAGGTAAAAATGGAGGGAGAAAAGCTGTGTGGATGAAGTGAAAATTTTATTTCCAAAGATCGTATGTACACGCATGCATTTTCCAAGGATCTAGAGAGGGTTCTGATGATGAAACCTCCAGGTTTAGCTGTCACAGTGCATTTTCTTTCCTAGATCTTGATTCCTCGGGCTGAGTGTCTTGATGCCACACAAGTTGGCACTCAGCACATGGAGAACATAAGTGTCTTCCTCCCGCTTGCAGCATTGAATAAACGTGAAGGCAACTACAGTGCCCAGTGATGAACTTCCATTCAAAGCCTCTGCAGTTCCCTCAGCCTCATCTCAGCGTTTATGATCCCAATCTGCCGTGGAGCTAGAAACAAACAATGTATTCTGAAACACCGAGCTGAGCTAGGTGACATGTTTACAGCACTTTCATAGGCTGAGGTAGGCAGGATGCCTTGAGCCCTGTAGTTCAAGACCAGCCTGGGCAACATAAGGAGACCTCATTTCTACAAAATAAAAATTAAAAATTTAGCTGGCTGTGGTTGTGCAGACTGGAGTCCCAGCTCCTCAGGAGGCTGAGGCAGGAGGTTCACTTGATCCTGGGAGGTTGAGGCTGCAGTGAACCATGATCATACCACTATACTCCGGCCTGGGCAACAGAGCGAGACCCCATCTCCACAAAAAAATGTTTAAAATTAACCAGGCATAGTGGCATGCACTTGTGGTCCCCACTATTCAAGAAGCTGAGGGGGGAGGATTACTGGAGCCCAGGAGGTTGAGGCTACAGTGAGCTATGATTGCCCCCTGCACTCCAGCCTAGGCCACTGAACAAGACCCTGCCATAAAAAAAAATACAGACTCCAAAATATCCCTCCACCCAGTTTTCAAGTTCCTTCACACTTTAGCTTTATGTTCTTTTGGCTCCAGTCCCTGTCACTCACTCTCTACACATAATTCCGGAGACAAGCAGACAATGGTATATTCCATTTCTGTAATATACGAGGCACTTTAATGCCTCCTTGTTTTAATTTTCATCGCTTCTGCCTAAAGTCCTCCTTTCCCCCAGCTGCCCCCGCTTGGCATCCGTGTCCGGCCATGTGATTCGTTCCAGCCAATATAACTAGTGAATAATGACGATGAGTGTCCCACTCGGACTTCAAGAAGTGGTTGTGCCCCTCCCATTCTCGTTAGTCTTCGGTGAATGCAGAGGCTGAGGAGACCCTAGAAAGAAGCAAAGCTACGGGAAGGAAGGAACTCAGGTTCCAGAATCATGGCGTAACTGTACACGCAGTAACAAGGCTCTGTGAGTGCCACTGGCATTTGGGAGTCGATTTGTTACAATTGAAACATTAAGTATTGCAGACCCTAGGAAAGGAGGAGAATTCCACAATTTAAACTGGGCCATTTGTCTCTCATGTTTTGTCTATTTATGCTAAGTTTAGGAAAAAAAATGTATTGAAAACTTATTTTCATTAGAATACTACATTAGATTCTTTTGGGAATGTGACTGTGATCAAAATATGGTCTTTATTTTGAAAACTTAAAATTTAATATTGTTATAGTTTTCACTAAACTATAAGGCGATCTCCTTTGTTTACCTGTCGTCTTGGAAAATATGATGTGTTCCTAAAAGAAGCAACTCTAGGTGAGATTTTCAATTCCATATTTTGTGCAAATGAGGAAAAATAATTCCTGTCAAATGTTATCTGAGAAATATTTCTGTAGGCTGTTTAAAGACCTTCCTATGTGTAATGTACTGCACAAGTCACCATAGAAACTTTTGAAGGACATAGTCCCTGAATAAGTTTAAAATTGTAATGAAAAGCTGAAAAGTTAGATCATTTTCTTCTGCCATTTTGGAGGAGCGTCTTGTTTGTATAAAAAGAAACTGTTTTCTCTCAGTTTCAAATAGTTTTAAACCAATAGAGAAATCAACTGGATAAAAGCAAAACAAAGTTAATTGAAACTCTGTAACGAGATTTTAACTTTCTACGAGGAAAACAAAGTTTCATAGAAACAAAAATAATTCTTTTTTAAGAGGCAAAAGTAGAGTCTAAAAAATTCTATTAAAAAGCAATTTATGCCCCAGGCACGGTGGCTCACTCCTGTAAACCCAACATTTTGGAAGGCCAAGGTGGGTGGATACCTGAGGTCAGGAGTTTGAGAGCAGCCTGACCAACATGGTGAAACCCTGTCTCTAGTAAAAATACAAAATTAGCCGGGCGTGGTGGTGCACGCCTGTAATCCCAGCTACTTGGGAGGCTGAGGCAGGAGAATCGCTTGAACCCAGGAGGCGGAGTTTACAGTGAGCCGAGATTGTGCCACTGCACTCCAGTCGGGAACGAGTGAAACTCTGTCTCAAAAAATAAAAAAAGCAACTTATTCTCAGCGCCAGTATCCTCCTGGAGTAATATATCATCAAGAAATAATTCACAAAACTCTATGTGAAATTTTAATTTTATTTATACTCTTTTGGGCCAACAGCTTTACTCAGTCCTGGCTCTGTACCGTGCTAAACATACTACAATGCAAAAGAAATCACTTTAAATAAAGGACATTCCTCAGAGGCAATCGCCTGATGTACTTCACATTAGCCAAGGGATACCTCACATGCTTTGATAAGACAGTAAATGCCTTCCTGGCTTTTTAAATAATTCTCTCATGCAAATTGCTTGTATGATATTATGTAACCGCAAGACTTTTGTTGTTGTTTTCACTTAGGAGGTCTGCAGTCCTTTTACAGAGAAACCTGTTTAGCAGTTAAGTAAAATACTCAATTTGATCTAAGAACAAACACATGCACCAATTCCTTAAAGTATCACATACAGAGTAACAGCAATTTAATTGTTACTCGATTTTTTTCCACTCTATTTTCACCTTAAATTACATAACACATTGTTTAACTTGAACACTTAAGGAAAACGTACACTAAGGGAAAATGCTTTTATGATGTTTTAAAATGGAACAGGCTTTTCATTCAGAATGGCACTTCCATAGTAAATAATCAATCTTATATTTGCTCCTAAGATTTATTTTTATCTAAATATTGTTCCAAAAGAGAAAGGGGAACCCTTGTACACTGTTGTTGGGAATGTAAACTAGTACAACTGCTATGGAGAACAGTTTGGCGGTTCCTCAAAAAACTAAAAACAGAACTACCATATGATTCAGGAATTCCACTGCTGGGTAAATACCCAAAATAAAGAAAGTAGCATATTAAACAGGTATCTGCACTCCCACGTTCATGGCAGCACGACTCACAGCAGCCGAGACATGGAATCAACCTAAGTGTTCATCCGCAGATGACTGGATAAAGGAAATGTGTTGTATGCGCACAATGGAATATTGTTTAGCCATCGAAAAGAATTAAACTCTGTCATTCACAGCATTGTGGATAGAACTGGAGGACATTATGTGAAGTAAAATAAGCCAGGCACAGAAAGACAAATATCGCATGTTCTTAGTCATATGTGGGAGCTAGAAAAAGTGAAACTCATGAAGATAGAGTAGAATGGTGGTTACCAGAGGTTGGGAAGTATGGTGGGGAGGGGGTACAAAGAACAAGTGGCTAATGGGTACAAAAGTGTACTTAGATAGAAGGAATCAGATCTAGTGTTTGGCAGCACAATAGAACAACCATAGTTAGCAATAATTTATTCCTCATTTCAGAATAATCAAAAGAGTAGAATTGGAATGTTCCGAACACAAAGAAATTATAAGTGTTGAGGTGATAGGTATCCCAGTTACCTGGACTTAATCATTACACATTGTATCCTTGTATAATAACATCACACAGACCTCATAAATATGTACACCTATTTTGTATCCATAATAATTTTAGAAAATAGAAAAAGGTGAATCTTATAAAATCTTCCTTAAAATATTGGTTTAATTTTGAGTTAAATAAAAATATAGCGTTTATTGAGACAGTGATGTGTCCTAGTATAAGAATGTATTCTGATTTTGATTGGAGATGAACCTTATCGAATTCAACTATGTCATCTCCAGCTCTGACTGCCTGCACTTTCAGGCAGTGCAGGAAATAGACAATGCAGACAAATAGACAATGGCCTCTCACTAATATGAAGAGCTGCACCACTAAATGACTTCCTGTATTATGTCATCCATATAAAGTTTATCAAAGCAATCCCATTTTTTGTTGTTAGTGGCTGTTATATGTGTGTCTTTTTTTTGTTTTGTTTGTGTAAAATATTTCTAACTATTGCCCTTATTTCTCTCTTGTGATTTGTATTGAGATTGCTATTACTGACCCATGCAAACTTTAAAACTGTATAAACATACACAAATTGCATACACACATAAACACAAAAAGAATAACTCTAGATAAAATTATTTTCTTTCACATTTTCATTAGGAGCTTTAAAACCATATAAAATTTAAAGATCAACTTTAGCATTTCTAGCAGATTTATAGCAAACTGACATTTATAGCTCATTAAGACACTATGGTTAGAAAAGTTTAATGAAAACAGACAAGGATTAAAGATTTTATTACTCTCCTACATTTTAATATTTTTCAAAATTTTGCTGTAATTGATCTGTTTTAAAATATAATATTCAATATGAAGTGCAAACAATTCCTTAAACAACTTTATCAAGTAAAATTGTGTTTTTGGTAAAACATATTGTATTAGTTCATTTTGTGTTTCTATAGAGCAATAGCTAAGTCTGGGCAATTTACAAAGAAAAAGGGATGATTTGGCCCACAGTTCTGCACACTGTACAAGCATGGTGCCAGCATCTGCTTCTGGTGAGGCCTCAGGGCACTTACAATTGTAGCAGAAGGTGAAGGGGGAGCAGGTGTGTTACACGGTGAGAGAAAGAGGGAGAGGAGGTGCTGCCAGGCTCTTTGTAACAATCAGCTCTCAGGTGACTAATAGAATAAGAACTTACTCATTACCACAGGGACACACCAAGCCATTCATGAGGGATCCACCACCATGACACAAACAATGCCCTCCAGCCCCCACCTCCACCACTAGGGATCACATTTCCCCACGAGATTTGGATGGCACAAACATCCAAACCATATCACATATTACTCTTTCTTTTGACATTTAAAGATCCAACTTTATAACCAAACAGTACTTTACCAAGAATAACCCTAGGAAGGAATAGAGCTCTATTTTATTAATTAATCCACAATTGTTTGCTAAGCTGAGTCATATAGACATATGCATTTAATATGTGCTATATTCAAATTTGCATTATTGGATATTGGTGTTATTCATAGAGGACGACTCTATAACTTTACAGGGAAGGAATTCCCGGATGATAGTACTGGTAACATTTCTTTGTATTCAGAGCATCTCAGTGATAAATTCTCTCTACTATGGTTGGCTCCTAGAACTTTATACCACTTAAGCTACCCTGATATTGTAGAGCTACATTCAACAAAAATAGAGACAAGTTGCTTGTAAATCTATCTCCCATTCTGTCCCTTATTGCATTTATATACCCTCCCCTTACAATTTGATGATAGGAATTCTACCAGAGTGATAGTTGTTCACCAACATGTATGCTATTGCTCTTACTGAGCACACATATAGACCACATTTCTCATGTACCCTTAAAGTTAGGGGAGACAAGGTGACTCATTTAGGCATCAGAATGTGAATGAAAATGGGATGTACTACTTGAGGCTGGGTTCTTCCAGGTGGCAGCATGGGCCCTCCATATTCAAGTCCCTGTTTCTCTTAGCTGGGAAGGAAATGAGCAGCGTGACCTTGGCAGTGACCTTGGAAGCCATGTGCTAAAGATTGTAGAGCTTCTTTCAGGTATGCCAATGAGTCATAGACTTGGTCTCTTCCCATAATCCTATGTTTCTTGGAGGTTTTGTTCATTTTCTAAAATTATGTTTTCTTTATTTTTGTCTCACTGAGTTGCTTTGAAGAACCAGACTTCAGGCTCTGAGGTTCTTTCCTCCACTTGATCTATTCTGATGTTAATGCTTTTGGTTTTACTATAAAATTCTTGAAGTGAATTATTTAGTTCCAGAAGTTCAGTTTGGTTCTTTCTTAATATGGCCATTTTGTCTTTCAGTTCCTGGATCACCTTACTCAATACCTTTGAACCTTTGCATTGTGTTTCAACTTTCACCTGAATCTCAATGACCTTCCTTGCCATTCAGATTCTGCATTCTAGGACTTTTCATTTTAGTTATCTCACTATGGCTCAGAGTTGTTTTGGGGGAACTAGTATGTGTGTTTGGAGGCAAGAGAACACATGGCTTTTGAGATTCCAGAGTTCTTACATTGATTCTTTCTCATGTGTGAGGCCTGATGTTCCTTTCACTGTGATGTAAGTTGAGTATAGTCAGCTGGCTTCATTTCTGAGTGTTTGCAGAGGGCCAAGACTCTGTTTAGAATCTTTATTTGTAGCTGGATTTCTGCCTTAGTTTTCGAAGGTACTGTGTACTTGCAAAATATTTTGATGTTGTATCTTGGGCTGTGATCCAGTAGGTGAGGTTTAAGAATGTTGACCGGTGGATAGGCTCTTACTCACAGGGTTCTTTTCCATTTTGGTGCAGTTGGCAAGTAGTGCTCTGTGGTGGTGTTTGCTGCAATTGCAGTTGTGCTCTGTGGTGATGTGTGCTGTAGTTGCAGTAGTGCTCTGTGGTGGTGTTTGCTGTAGTTGCAGTTGTGCTCTGTGGTGGTGTTTGCTGTAGTTGCAGTTGTGCTCTGTGGTGGTGTTTGCTGTAGTTGCAGTAGTGCTCTGTGGTGGTGTTTGCTGTAGTTGCAGTAGTGCTCTGTGGTGGTGTTTGCTGTAGTTGCAGTTGTGCTCTGTGGTGGTGTTTGCTGTAGTTGCAGTAGTGCTCTGTGGTGGTGTTTGCTGTAGTTGCAGTAGTGCTCTGTGGTGGTGTTTGCTGTAGTTGCAGTTGTGCTCTGTGGTGGTGTTTGCTGTAGTTGCAGTTGTGCTCTGTGGTGGTGTTTGCTGTAGTTGCAGTAGTGCTCTGTGGTGGTGTTTGCTGTAGTTGCAGTAGTGCTCTGTGGTGGTGTTTGCTGTAGTTGCAGTTGTGCTCTGTGGTGGTGTTTGCTGTAGTTGCAGTTGTGCTCTGTGGTGGTGTTTGCTGTAGTTGCAGTTGTGCTCTGTGGTGGTGTTTGCTGTAGTTGCAGTTGTGCTCTGTGGTGGTGTTTGCTGTAGTTGCAGTTGTGCTCTGTGGTGGTGTTTGCTGTAGTTGCAGTTGTGCTCTGTGGTGGTGTTTGCTGTAGTTGCAGTTGTGCTCTGTGGTGGTGTTTGCTGTAGTTGCAGTTGTGCTCTGTGGTGGTGTTTGCTGTGTTGCAGTTGTGCTCTGTGGTGGTGTTTGCTGTGTTGCAGTAGTGCTCTGTGGTGGTGTTTGCCGCAGTTGACAGTAGTGCTCTGTGGTGGTGTTTGCTGCAGTTGGCAGTAGTGCTCTGTGGTGGTGGTGGATAGGCTCTTACATACCAGAGGGGTCTTTTCTATTTTGGTGTGGTTGGCAGTAGTGCTCTGTGGTGGTCTTTGGTGCAGCTGCAGTAGTGCTCTGTGGTGGTGTTTGCTGCAGTTGGCAGCAGTGCTCTGTGGTGGTGTTTGCTGCAATTGCAGTTGTGCTCTGTGGTGATGTGTGCTGTAGTTGCAGTAGTGCTCTGTGGTGGTGTTTGCTGTAGTTGCAGTAGTGCTCTGTGGTGGTGTTTGCTGTAGTTGCAGTTGTGCTCTGTGGTGGTGTTTGCTGTAGTTGCAGTTGTGCTCTGTGGTGGTGTTTGCTGTAGTTGCAGTTGTGCTCTGTGGTGGTGTTTGCTGTAGTTGCAGTTGTGCTCTGTGGTGGTGTTTGCTGTAGTTGCAGTTGTGCTCTGTGGTGGTGTTTGCTGTAGTTGCAGTTGTGCTCTGTGGTGGTGTTTGCTGTAGTTGCAGTTGTGCTCTGTGGTGGTGTTTGCTGTAGTTGCAGTTGTGCTCTGTGGTGGTGTTTGCTGTGTTGCAGTTGTGCTCTGTGGTGGTGTTTGCTGTGTTGCAGTAGTGCTCTGTGGTGGTGTTTGCCGCAGTTGACAGTAGTGCTCTGTGGTGGTGTTTGCTGCAGTTGGCAGTAGTGCTCTGTGGTGGTGGTGGATAGGCTCTTACATACCAGAGGGGTCTTTTCTATTTTGGTGTGGTTGGCAGTAGTGCTCTGTGGTGGTCTTTGGTGCAGCTGCAGTAGTGCTCTGTGGTGGTGTTTGCTGCAGTTGGCAGCAGTGCTCTGTGGTGGTGTTTGCTGCAGTTGTAGTTGTGCTCTGTGGTGGTGTTTGCTGCAGTTGGCAGCAGTGCTCTGTGGTGGTGTTTGACGCAGCGGGCAGTAATGCTCTGTGGTGGCGGGTGGAGGAGAGAGATGACTACTAACCTGGTCCACTCCTGAGCATTAGAGAAGCTCCCTCTGATCACTGGCTTTGTGCCTGCCTTTCCTTTGTTAGGTGTTGTGGTCCATGGGGCTCTCTCAGGGAGGGGCTATACACTTCCCAGCAGGTCCTTTGGAGGCAGGTATGCCTTGTCACTCCACTCACTCTGCAATCCCAGGCATCTCACTCTTCTCAGTGTTGAGAACGACGACTTTCCCGCTTCTTGGGCATTGCAGAGGCCAGCAAGTCCCAACCGACTCTCAGCAGTGGGGTGGGTGGAGTGACCCAATCCGGTGACCGCGCGCTTCCCTGGGGAACTGGAGCTTTGCCCACCCACAGAGTTCAGGCAGAGGTGGCTCTGTGGTGTTGGAATCCCCAACTGGCATGTCCCACCTGGCTGGGAGAAGCATGGGCGAGTGTGCTTGCCTGCTCTGTCATCCAGGTGCTTCCTGGGGGGACCTGGAGCTGCACCTGCCTCCAGAATTCAGGCAGAAGTGGGTCCACTGTGCTGGGGGCTCTTGGAGGCGTGGCCTGCCCCGCTATGAGCAGCAAATGGAGTCACAGCCTCCCACCATCCAGGTGCTTCCTGGGGGGACCCGGAGCTGCGTCTGCCTACAGAGTTCAAGCAGAAGCAGGGCTGCTGTGCTGGAAGCTGGCTCCTCGCCAGGGCCTGTCTGTTGAGGAGTGGTGCAGTAACCTATGGAGCTGTGGCACTGGCACCAGGCTGCACTGGGGTCCACGGCCTGCTGGGGGAGTCCCTGTGGACCTGAGTGTTGCCTCCGCAAAGACTCCAGGCAGTTATGTGTATCAGCCTAGTGGATTGGGGGGCAGGTGGAATCTCCCGTTCCCAGGCTGGCACAGGTCCCTTGCTCAGCTTTGCTACCCTCTGTTCTCTGTGTTCTCTCGCTGCCTTGGTGGATCCTAACACAGTTTCTTAGACAATCGTATTGCAGGGTCAGTGCTTACTCCCCACCCTGTCTCCTCTCCCTGAGAGCAGCCCACACTGGCTGCTTCTATTCCGCCATCTTGATCCTTCCCCTTGTTTAGTTTTAATTTTTTTATTTAAAACTGTTCAGTTTTCAAGTGTTTGGAGACTTTCCTGTTATTTTCTTTTGATCTCTATTTGTATTCACTTGTGGTCAAATCACATACTCTGAATTATTCAATTTTTTAAAATTTATTGAGTTTTTTTACGGCTAAGGTCATAGTCTATTTTGATAACTATTCTATGTGCACTTGGAAGAGGTGGTGTGTTATAAATGTTTATCAGGTCCTGTAGGTTTTGAGGTCCTTCTATAGCCTTGCTGATGTTGTATGTAGTTTCTATCAGCTGCGAGGGGTTGTTGGGCTCTCCGATTACAATCTCTTTCGCAACATGCTCTGACACAGTCATTTTGATTCCTCATCCATGAGGAGATATGTTATGACTTAAAAAAACCGTTACTCTTTAAAAAAATTTATTTGACTAAACATACCAATACAATAATTTAACCAATCTAATTTCCTCTCAGTAATTCATTTTATTCTTTTATTCCTGTTCCCCATAGATAGCACTTATTATTTACCTCCAAAATGCTGGTTACAGCAAAACTATTTTGGCTTTTCTTTTTTTCCAAATACATTTTCAATATTCACTGTAGAGACATTATGTATGGGAGGCAATGATTTTCAAGCCCTTTTGAGAACCAAATACTAGAACCCTGAGGGATTTGAGAAATAAAGTTCACTTATAAATAATAGATTAGGACGAATGTATGGCAAAATAAAAGTCAGTTTCCTTGCCCTGAAGGAAATGAAGATCCCTGTATGGCGAATGGAGAAAAGCCATTTAAGTACATAGAGTTAGCAAAATTCTCACATCCCTAGTGTGAGGTGACCTGCTAGAATATGCCACACTTGGTAGTGAGAGAAATCAAGGACCAAATAGGAAAAGGTATGTCTTGTCCTGTGCCAACATGGAGAGTTGACAGATAAGCCAGCATGTCTTCCTCTCCCTAAACTTGACAATTATTTTCAACTTATATTTTAGATTCAGGGGTACATGTGCAGGTTTGTTACATGGATGTATTGTGTAACTCTGAGGTTCGGGGTACAATTCATCCTGTCATCCAGGTATTGAGCTTAGTACCCGAAGGTCGTGCTTCAGTCCTTGACACTGTCTATTCCTCCCGACTCTAGTAGTCTCCAATGTCTGTTGCTGATATCTTTATGTTCATCTGTGCCCAGTGTTTAGCTCCCATTTTAAGTGAGAACACCCTGTATTTGGTTTTCTGTTCCTCTGTTAACTGGCTTCAGATAATGGCCTCCAGCTCCATCCATGTTCCTGCAAAGCACATTATTTCATTATTTTTTATGACTGTGTAGTAATCCACAGTGTATATGTACTGCATTTTATTTATCCAATCCACTGTTGATAAGCACCTAGATGGATTCCACGTCTTTGCTATTGTGAATAGTGCTGCAATGAACATGCAAGTGCATGCATCTTCATGCTACAATGACTTACTTTCTTTTGGGTATATATCCAGTAATAAGATTGCTGGGTTTAATGGTAGTTCAACTCTCAATTCTTTGAGAAATCGCCCAACTTCCCTCCACAGTGGCTAAACTAATTTACATTTCCATTAACAGTGTATAAATGTCCTTTTCTCTGAATCCTCATGAACATCTGTTACTTTTGGCTTTTAACAAATGCCATTCTGACTGGTATGAGATGACAACTCGTTGTGGTTTTGATTTACATTTCTTGGATGATGAGTGATGTTGAAGATTTTCTAATATATCTGTTGCTCTACCATCTGACCCAGCCATCCCATTACTGGGTATATACCCGGAAGAATATAAATCATTTTACCATAAAGACACATGCACATAAATGTTCATTGCAGCACTATTCACAATAGCAAGGCATGGAATCAACCTAAATGTCCATCAATGACAGGTTGGATAAAGAAAATGTGGCCCATATAAACCATGGAGTACTATGCAGCCATACAAAGAATGAGGTCATGTCTTTTGCAGGAGCTTGGATGGAGCTGGAAGCTATTACCGTTAGCAAATTACTGCAAGAACAGAAAATAAAATACCACGTGTTCTCACTTGTAACTGAGAACACTGTTGTGTAAATGATAAGTGTGTAAATGATAAGAATCTATGAACACAAAGAAGGAAACAACAGACAATGGGGCCTACATAAGTGAGGACGGTGGGAGGAGGGAAAGGAGCAGAAAAGATAACTGTTGGGTACTGGGCTTAATACTTTGGTAATGAAATAATATGTACAACAAACCATGTGACATGTGTCTACTTATGTAATAAACCTCCACACGTACCTCCAGACCCAAAATAAGAGTTAAAAAATGAAAGTTGGAAAGGTTGCGTGCCAAGGTGTTGACAATAATTATACAGAGGCAATGAAATTATGATTACTCTTTTTTCTTTAATTATTTTCTGTGTGTTTTCAAAATTTCCACAAAAGAACTTGTACCATTTTCAAAATCAGAAATAAATAAATAAATAATAGAATAGAGAATAATTAAAATCCAGTTTTGAAAGCATGACTTTGCCAAGCATCTGCCTTGACTAGTCTCTGCTACCTGTTTTAAGTGACAATTTAGAATTGTTTCTATGTTACCATCTCTTGGTGCTGGATCTGTCACACTATCTCAAATAATTTCATATTTTGACCAGAATGATGCATGAGATGTTTCAAACCTAGCACCCATTTTCTTCCAGAAGCAATAGAATTGCTGTGGTACAAATGATGGCCAAACACTACACACTATTCTATGGAAAGAGGCCAAATTATAAAGAGTAATGGTTCCATGTAATGGTTTTTTGGAGAAACTATGATTTCTCTTGTCTAAAAGAATAAGAGAAAGGCAAATTACATGCTAAAATGACAGGTCTTAAAATAATTACAGATAAGTCTCAATTATCCATGCAATGTGACACCCATTGTCAGAAGGAAGGTTAAGACCTGCTGGGCCCCTAAGCTCTAGGCAGTGCAATCTCTCTGCAGACAGCTATGCACTGTTCCCTCAACCAGTACCTCTGCCCACTTTGCTATTCATAAAATGTAACTAGACATGCTAGAGATGAGGTTTGAAGTGGCCCCATTTCATGTCTGTGTAGAATTGTTCCTTCCATTGTCAGTCAATCTGAGAGGATCTAGACTTGGTTTTATAAGTTCATTTTAAAAGTATTTACTGATATGTGCTATGCCATGCTCTAGGTATTGCAGCTCTGGCAGTTATTGCCCACCGTGGAGCTTGCATTCTAGATTCCTTTAATAAGGAGCTAGCAGGATTTTCTACACTCACTACCTCGCTCCTCAGTCCATTCTCTTCCCAAACGCTCAATCTTTTCTTTTAAAACTTCTCCAAGGCTAAAAAACACTCGTTATAAAACACATTCTTGAAGTATAGATGACTGAGTATGCTAGGCCTTTATCCTTCACCTCCAAAAGTTTCCTTGCTTCTGTGTAATCCATTCTGCCCCTTTCTGTTCCCGCTATCTGCCAGGCAGCCACCAATCTGCTTTCTGTAACCATAGATTCACTGGCACTTTCTAGAATTCTATATAAATGGAATCATACAGTATGTGCACTTTCTTGTGTGGCTTCTTTCATGCAGCATTACTATTTTGAGATTCATCACTGTCATTGTGTGTGTCAATACTCATTCTTTTTTATTGCTGAGTAGTATTTCGTTGTATGGCTGTTCCACAGTTTATCCACTTGTTGATGGACATTTGGATCATTTCTCATTTTATCTATTACACATAAAGCTGCTATGAACATTCATGTAAAGCAGTATATAGTAATTTTATTTATCTGATCATTTTGTGGATTAACATGTAAGACTGCATTTGAAGAACAATATCCAATATATTAATAACATATATTCCAACACCATGCACAAATATTTTTTGTTGAATTTTTTTTGTCTTTTTTTGAAACAGGGTCTCTCTCTATTGCCTAGGCTGGAGTGCAGTGGTGGGATCATTGCTCACTGCAGCCTCCAACTCCTGGGTTCAAGCGATCCTCCTGCCTCAGCCTCCTGAGTAGCTGGGACTACAGGAACATGCCACCATGTCTGGCTTTTATTTTATTTTTTCTTTAGTAGAGACAGAGTCCAATTCTGTCATCCTGGCTGGAGTGCAATGGTGCAATCATAGCTCACTGCAGCCTCAAACTCCTGGGTTCAAGTGATCCTCCCACCTTGGCCTCCCAAGTAGCTGGGACTATAGGTGCACACCACCATGCCCAGCTAATTTTCAAAACTTTTGTGGAGACAGGGTTTAACTTTGTTGCCCGGGCTTTTGCTGAAGTTTTATGATGATGTTACAAAGCAAGTTTAAAAAAAAAACCTTTTAGGAGTAGCTAATTTTAAAGTCACTACAATCAGTAACATAAAATGATATTTTGAAGTGAGACATGGTAGAGGTGATAATATCACTTCCATGGCTCCTGGGACACTGAACTCCTGATTTTCATACACCTCTCTTTGAGTAGTTCATTCAACATTTTATTCATCAAATAATTATGGAATTGGTCAGGCGCAGTGGCTCAGGCCTGTAATCCCAGCACTTTGGGAGGCCAAGGTGGGAGAATCACTTGAACTCAAGAGTTCGAGACCAGCCTGGGAAACATGGTGGAACCCCATTTCTACAAAAAAATTAAAATTAGCCCGGCGTGGTGGTGCATACCTGTAGTCCTAGCTACTTGGGAGACTGAGGCTGGAGGATTGCTTGAACCTAGGAGTTGGAGGCTGCAGTGAGCCGTGATTACATCACTGCATTCCATCCAGTCTGGGTGACAGTGAGACCCTCATCTTAAATAATAATAATAATAATAATAATAACAATTATTATTATCATAGAACTGTTACTCTGTGTCAGGCACTGTTCTAGGTAGTTGAGTACTTAGCAATGAACAAATCAGACAGCATTCATGTTCTCACAGATCGAACATTCCTATGGAAAGTTGGCTCCTCTTTGGAAATTTTTTTTTTTTTTCAAGACAGAGTCTCACTCTGTTGCCCAGGTTGGAATGCAGTGGCATCATCTTGGCTCACTGCAACCTCTGCCGCCTGGGTTCAAGTGACTCTCCTGCCTCAGCCTCCCAAGTAGCTGGGATTACAGGCGCTTGCCACTGTGCCTTTCTTATTGTTGTAGTTTTAGTAGGATGGGTTTCACCATCTTGGCCAGGCTGGTCTTGAACTTCTGACCTCGTGATCCACCACCCCCNTGATTTTGTCAGTGCTTTATTTTTTATACAAGTTTTCTAAATAAGTAATCAAATTGTGCATACCTTAAATATTTTAAGAATAAAATTACACAAACAATTCAGTATGTTATAGATATGAATTTACTCATTTTAGATACTAGATTTTGCATATCAGTAAAACCAAATGATTTGACTGAAAGGGATACCATTGCATACGATAACTGTTAAAACTTCAGTGAATAATACACAAAGTTTTACTGCAAAACAGCCAAGTTTCCTGGAGTACAATGTTGTACGATTCTATCACTGAGGACTGTAAGACACATTACAATCATTACACTCTTAATACAATAGTTATTATTACGTAGTAAAACATGTCCTTAAGATCTATGTTTTGTTATGGCAGTTTTATTTTCATTTATTTAGTAAATATTTTTGATCCCTTTCTATGCACCATTTGAGCAGCTGGTGCAGAGGTGACCATGAAATAGTCAGTGTGTTCAATGAGTCCATAGACTAGCAATGTACCTGCGATCACACCATTAGTGTACCTGCAATCACACCATTAGTGCACCTGCGATCACACCATTAGTGCACCTGCGATCACACCATTAGTGCACCTGCGATCACACCATTAGTGTACCTGCGATCACACCATTAGTGTACCTGCGATCGCACCATTAGTGTACCCGCGATCACACCATTAGTGTACCTGCGATCACACCATTTACTTGCAATATTTCAATTTGTCCTAGAATGAGTTACAAAAGGAAACACATAGCAATAAAACTTAACTGAGCCTGTGGAATCTGAGAATGCTTCCTTGAGGAAAAAATGGCTGAGAAAAAAATATAGAAAATGAGACGTTAACCAGGTAAAAAAGAAGGAACATTTATTTGTTCCAGGCAGAAAGAAGAGTCTGTGAAAAAGACCAAAATCCAGCACATTTGAGAAACTGAGGGAAACACAGTGTGTCGTGAAATTGAGTAAAAGGGATAGAGGTGTAAATTTGGTAAGAAACGAGGTTGGGGGCAAGCAGACCACAAATCACAAAGGATGAGGAATTGGAGCCTTTTGTGAGAGTAAGAAGTCTTTGAAAGGTTACAGACACAGAACCAACATGACGAGACTTCTGTCCTTTTAAAGATGATTCTGGCTACAGTGAGAAACCAAAGTTGGAGAACAAGATAAAAAGTGAAAAAAAAAAAAAAAAAAAAAAAAAAAAACAAAGAAAAGAAAAATTCTCATTATGTTGTATTCCCCAGAAAAGACAATGGTGGCATGGACTCGAAATTTTGCAATTTCACAAAATTGGTAAAAATGATGACCCTCAATGCCTTTGAAATATCTCAAAATGAGCTTGTAGGCATTCACTTTCAACTAGACCATGCTCATATCTTTTAATGACATGGTGTATTTGTGAAGTTGGGTTGTCAGAGGTTTCTGTGATAAGAAGAAAGTATTATACTAAAATCAGTGTGAAACAGAACATGATGGTCAGCGATGTTCCACCAGATTGCAAGCATGACCAGTTGTACAATGTCTAGCAGACACGCACATCCCATTCATCCTTAATTCTGGCTAAAAATGAAAGAAAAACATTACTTTTTTCCAATTTACATTTTTTCTTGTGGCTCCTGAGTTGTTATGGTATGAATACTTATTAAGTTGTGTAGACACAACTACCTAAGAAATGAAACTGTCAGATATTTCTTCTTATCTGGGTATGCTATGGAAAACAACAAGAAATTAATGGCACTGTGAAAAGAGATTTGAGAACCTCTGACTTAGGGTTTTGTCAGTACTGCGTGAAATAAAGGAACATAGCTTTTGAATTTTATTTTAATTTTGTGGATACATAATAGGTGTACAATTTTAACATAAGCTCTCTAGGGAAGGAAGGGAAGGCCTGAGGAGGCTTATGGAAAAAATTAAAGGAAGCTATAGACTTAAGTTTCTAAGGAGATCAAAGTGCAGTTGCAGCTGGAATATTGGAGCAAGAAAGTGAAAATATAAAGATTGTGCTCGGAGTAAGAGCTGGCTGAATTTAGATTTTAAAAGTGGAGCAGTTAGAAATGACACCATAAGAGTGATTGATTCCTTTAAGCTCGACATACGTCAAAACTAACCCATAATTCCTCTACCCCAAACCTACTCACACCCCAGTGATCTTTCAAGAATTGCTAATATCAACCACTCAGTTGGATAAACCAAACACTCGAAAGTCAGCCTTGTCACCTTCCTCTCTTTTACTTGTCATGCCTTAGCAATGACCACATTGCAGTTACTCAGCCTCCTTGATTTATCTTGACCTAACTCACATTGATTTTCTTCCATTTCCAGTGCCCCTGGTCCAAGCTATGGAGAAGAGAAGAATCTTAAGACAAACTGAAATGAGAAAAGGTTGTGAATTAAAAAGAAAACTAAGAGAGCTCTCTAGGCATGTAAAAAAGAGAAAACATTAAGGAGGAAGGCCAGCCCAGTATTGGTTACTGACCAAGACAGGGACGCAAAGTACCTATTGGGTTCAGGTATAAGGAGATTGCTGAGGGTGGATGGACAAGGAGTTTTCACAGGAATTGTGAGGGGAAGGAGATTCTCCTGAGCTGAGGAGTGAATTCAAAAACAAAATCAAGCACAGTGAGTCACTGGAGACATCAAGAGTAAAAATAATTCTTACAACAAGCTTGATAGAGGTAGTAGAGTATATCTTCTCTGACAGAAGATATGCCATCAGGGAAAATTTTGACTTTTGTTTGTGTGTTTTTTTTTGTTTGTTAATTTTTGTGTATCTGAAGAGGAAGGTCTTGAGTATATTTCAATCAATAAGAAAGTTAAAAAAAATGACCAGGTGTAATTTAGGAAGATAAATTCAAGAGGAGGTAGAATTGGCCAACAAGAGAAATATATCACTTGGATTATGACAGGAAGGAAAAAAATAAATGGGTATGTGTTTAAGCTGTAAATATCACGTGTTTGTCTGAAGTTTACACAGAAGTTATAAGTAACGTTCTTCAGAATGCTTATCTTTCTCTTATAACTGAGTTAGTTAATGCGGATGTTTGTGTAATATTAAACATGACACTGGCTTTTGAACTGATGTTGTTCATGTTGTTGAGATGGAGTCTCACTCTGTCGCCTAGGCTGGAGTATAGTGGCGCAATCTCCACTCACTGCAACCTCTGCCTCCCGGGTTCAAGGGATTCTCATGCCTCAGGCCCCCAAGTAGCTGGAACTACAAGCACCTGCCACCACGCCTGGCTAATTTTGTATTTTTAGCAGAGACAGTGTTTTGCCATGTTAGCCAGGCTGCTCTTGAACTCCTGACCTCAAGTGATCCACCTGCCTCAGCCTCCCGAAGTGCTGGGAAAACAGGTGTGAGCCACCATGCCCAATATATCTTGAACCAATTAGATATATTGATACAGATATGACCTGTTTGTTTATAGTTCTGTTATAGTATATTGTTCTTCTTGTCAATAATGTTTTCTCTTACTAAACAGTCTTTCATTGTATCATTTACCTTTTATTTAACTGTATTTTCTTTTGGAGAAGGGCAAATTTTATCATCTAGATTTTTAACTACCCTAGTGATATGTATAACTTTATATAATAAAATTATGCCTTTGTATCTTGATCTATCAACTACGCATTGTGTCTATTGAGTCGTCACAATGAAGCACGAGACAATTAGAACACAGAGACATCCACCCAAATTCAGCCTTCACATTGCCTGTCAACTTGTTTTGGTCACAGCATTGTTCCTTTTCTTTCCAGATTCTAATCTTATATACTTCCATGATAAGCATAATGTAATATTAATTTGAAAATGTGGACTCATTTTATTAATAGACTTTATTTTAGATCAGTTTTAGGTTTACCAAAAAAAAAAAAAAAAAAAGTGAAGAAATTGCAGGGAGTCTCCATAGACCAAATTTATCCCATCCCAACCCACATACAGTTTCACCTATTATTAATGTCTTGCAATAGCATCGTGCATGTGCTGTCTTTATTTACATTAGAATTCACTCTTTTTGTTGTCAATTCCATGGAGTTTGACAAGTGCATGTTTTTAAGCTATAAATATCACTATTTGCCTAAAATTTACACAGAAGTTTTAAGTAATGTTACTCATAATGCTTTATTTTTCCTCTTGTTATGGAGTTAATGGGGATGTGGGTATAACATTAAACATGACACTGGCTTTTGGGCTGACTAGATATATCTAATGGTAATACTGTTATGGTGGTTTTGGGGCTGATTAGATAGAGATTAAAAATCTCTAAAAACCTACAGTCATTCAATGCCAGTCTGTGACAACAGCTGCAGGGTACAAGCTAGCCAACCCCAAAGCCACCATTACTGTATCATGAAGAATTTTTCACTGCTCTAAAACTCCCCTGTGCTCCAACAATTCATCTCTCCCCGCTTCCCCAAGAACCTGGCAACCACTGATCTTTTCACTGTTTCTAGTTTTGCCTCTTCCAGAATGTTATATAGGAATCATGCTGTATATAACCTCTTCTGATTTTAATTTAAAATTTCACTTGTCAATTGCTGGTATACAGGAAAGCAAATGACTTTTGTATATTAACTTTGTATCTTGAAATCTTTTTATGATCACTTATTAGGTCCACAAGATTTTTTTTTGTTCTGCTCGATAACTTGCTCATTTCAAAGAAAGTTTTATTTGTTTATGCGCCATATGTTTCCCCTTTATTTTTCTTATTTTATTGCAGTAGCTATGTTTTCTAGTACAGTGTTGAATAAGCGTGGTCAGAGTGAACATCCTTGTCTTGCAACCAATCATAGGTTGAAAGCATCTGGTTTCTAACCACAAAGTACAATATTAGCACTTTTCTTAGTAAATATTATTTTGTCAAGTTGAAGGAGTTTCCTTCTATTTCCAGTTTGCTGAGAGTTTCTTTTTTTTTTTTTTTTTTTTTTTTATGAATGAGTGTTGAATTATGCAGGTACTTTTCCACATCCACTGACATAATAATATAATTTTTCTTCTTTAGCCTTTTGATGCAATAGATTGTATAAATTGATTTTTGAGTGTAGAACCAGACTTGCATATCTGGAATAAATCCCACTTGGTTGCAACTGCAATTTAAAATCCTTTTATACATTGTTAGAATTAATTTGTGAATATTTTGTCAAGAATTTTTGCATTTATGTTCATGAAAGATTGTGGTTTGTATTAGTCCATCCTTGCACTGCTACAAAGAACTACCTGAGACTATGTAATTTATAAAGAAAATAAATTTAATTGACTTACAGTTGCACAAGCTGCACAGGAAGCATGGCTGGGGAGGCCTGAGGAAACTGACAATCCTGGCAGAAAGCAAAGGGGAAGAAGGCACATCCTACATGGCTGGAGCAGAAAGAAGGGACTGAAGGGGGACATGCTACACGCTTTTAAACAACCTGATCTCCTGAAAACTCACTCACTATCACTAGAACAGCAAGGGAGAAATCCACTGCATGATTCAATCACCTCCCACCAACCCCCTCTTCCAACACTGGATTACAATTCAACATGAGATTTGGGTGGGGACAAAAATCCAAGTCACACTACTTTGCCCCGGTCCCTCCCAAATCTCATGCCCTTCTCACATTGCAAAATATAACCATGCCTTCCAACAGTACCCCAAAGTCTTAACTCATTCCAGCATGTAACTGAAAAGCTCAAAATCTCATCTGAGACAAGTCTAGTCCCTTCTTTCTATAAGCCTATAAAATCAAAAATAAGTTAGTTACTTCTAATAAACAATGGGGATTTAGGCATTGCATACATGTTCCCATTCCAAATGGGAGAAACTGGCCAAAAAAAAAAAAAAGGGCGAAGGGCTCCATGCTAGTCTAAAACCCAGCAGGTCACTCATTAAATCTGGAAGCTCCAAAATATCTTCTTTGACTCCATGTCTCACATCCAGGGCAAGCTGATGCAAGGGATGGGTTCCCAAGGCCTTGGGCAACTCTGCCCCTTTGGCTCTATAGGGTGCAACCTCTGCAGCTGCTTTCACAGACTGACATTGAATGACTGCAGCTTTTCCAGGCAGATGGTGAAAGCTGTCAGTTGATCTACTATTCTGGACTCTGGAGAATGGTTGCCCTGTTCTCACAGCTCCATTAGGCAGTGCCCCAATGGTGACTCTGTGTGGGGGCTCCAATCCCATATTTCCCTTTTGCAGTGCCCTAGCAGAGGTTCTCCATGAGAGCTCCACCCTTGCAGCAGACTTCTGCCAGACACCCAGATATTTCCATACATCCTCTGAAATCTAGATAGAAGACATGAAGCCTCAACTCTTGCCCTCTGTGCACCCACAGGCTCAATACCACATGGAAGCTACCAAGGCTTACAGCTTGCACCCTCTGGAGCAGTGGCCGAAGATATTTCTGGGTCCCTTTTGGCCACAGCTGGAGCTGGAGTGGCTGGGATGCAGGGAGCAGTGTCCGAAGGTTGCACAGGGCAGCAGGGCCCTAGGCCCAGTCCATGAAACCATTCTTTCCTCTTAGGCTTCCAGGCCTGTGATGGGAGGGGCTGCTGTAAAGGTCTCTGAAATGCCTTTGTGGCATTTTCCCCATTGTTTTGGCTCCTCACATTTGACTCCTCTTTACTTATGCAAATTTCTGCAGTTGGTGGCTTAAATTCCTCCCAAGAAAATGGGGTTTCCTTTTCTACCACATGGTCAGGCTGCAGATTTTCTAAACTTTTATATTCTTCATTCCTTTTAAATGTAAATTCCAGTTTCAGGTACTTTATTTGCTCACACATATGACCATACACTGTTGGAAACAGCCAGACCGCATCTTGAATGCTTTGCTGCTTAGAAATTTCTTTTGCCAGACACCCTAAATCATCACTGTCAAGTTGAAAGTTCCACAGAGCCCTAGAGCAAGGGCTCAATGCTGCCAGTCTCTTTGCTACAGCATAGTAAGAGTGACCTTTTCTTCAGTTCCCAATAAGTTCCTCATCTCCATCTGAAACCACCTCAACCTGGACTTCATTGTCTGTGTCACTATCAACTTTTTGGTCACAACAATTTAACAAGTCTCTAGAATTTTCCAAAGTTTCCCTCATATTCCTGTCTTCTTCTTAGCCCTCTAAACTGTTCTAACCTCTGCCTATTAGCCAGTTTCCACGTTGCTTCCACATCTTCAGGTATCTTTATAGCAATACCCCACTCCTGGTACCAATTTTCCCACACTGTTATAAAGAACGACCTGAGACTGGGTAATTTATTTTTAAAAGGTGGTTTAATTAGCTCATGATTTCACAGGCTGTACAGAAAACATTACTTGAGAGGCCTCAGGAAACTTATAATCATGGCAGGAAGCGAAGGTGGGGAAGGCATCTCCCACGTGGCTGGAGTAGGAGGAAGAGAGCAAAGTGGGAGCTGCTACACACTTTTTAACAACCAGATCTTGTGAGAACTCACTCACTATAACAAGAATAGCAAGGGGGAAATCTACTCCCATCTTCCAATCACCTCCCAACAGGCCCTTCTTCCAACATTGGATTACAACTGAACGTGAGATTTGGGCAGGGACACAAAACCAAACTGTATCATGGTCTATAATTTCCATTTTTGTAACATTTTTGCTAGCTTTGGTATTTGATTAATGCTAGCCACATAGGAAAAGTTAAGAAGTGTTTCTTCAGATTCTGTCTTCTGGAAGGAATTGCAGACTATTGGTATGATTTGTTCCTTAAATATTTGGTAGAATCCACCATTGAAACTGCCTGAGTCCAGCACTTTCAGTTTTAGAAAGTTATTAGTTAATAATTCAAATTTGAAGTCACTATAAGCCTAATCAGATTATTTGTGTTTTGATAGATATTATTTTTTCAAATACTTAATCTTTTCCTCTATGTTATTGAATTAGTGGGCTTAGAGTTCTGCCTGAAATTCCTTTATTATTTTTCTAATATCTGTTGGATCAGAATGGTGCCTTTTTCATTTCTGTTAGTAATTTGTATCTTCTTTCATTTTTTCTTAGACTGGCTGCAAGTTCATAAATTTTACTGATCTTTGCATAGAGGCAGCTTTTGGTTTTGTTGATTTTCTCTATTGATTTCTTGTTTCCAATTTTATTGATTTCTGCTCTAATTTTTACTATTTTATATCTTTTACTTTGAATTTAACTTATTCTTATTTTCTAGTTCCAGAATGCATTAACTTTATCTCCAGGAATCCTTAATTGTTTGCTGCATGAAAGCTTTACTTCTATATGGCCCAGCACAAAGCACTCACTTCTTTTGTTCTAGGTTTAAAAAGAGCAGTGATTTTTAGTATGCAATGTGTAATAGTCTCAAAGCAAATGATTTGGATTTGTTGCAGCCAGGATTTATTGTAAGAAAAAAAGCATTTTCTTGAAACTTTCAAATATGGACTTTAGCTATCAGTAACAAAGCTTCCAGGATTAGAATACAGAGGTTAATAGTAGAGTAAAACTTGAGGAAGGTTGCCAACACAGAGAAAGGAAAGGAGATCCCTGCCTGGGGCTGGGAACACAACTTGGCAGGAAAAACGTCAGAGAGTAATGCTTCAGATTTAAGCTCCTATCTATCCTATCCTCTTCAACTTGAAGTCCGGGTGGAGGAAGGTAGAAAATATACCAAGGTAAGAGTCAGAAAGTCCTTACTGGAAAAAATATGAGAGCATTTTAGAAGAAATGAATTAAGGAAATCATCACTCATTTTTACGGATTGCAATTTTGCAGCCCTGGATGAGTTAAATGACTGATACACACTCACACAGATAGTAGGCTGCAGAGCAGCAGATGCAATATAAAATTAGTGTACGGAATTATAGATTTAGACAGGATCTTACACATAATTATTTTTCAGTGTAACAAAAGCAGTAAAGAATCTTTACAAATTTGCCAAGTAACTGTGTCTTGTAGGAATTAACAGTGGCATCTAGGCCCAGTGTTCTTCCAGTATAATTTACTACCTGGAACTCAGCCCCTGATATCCAAACCTGTGCTCCTTCTACAGAGAAAGCAAATATTTTGTTAACTCAGTGTTTTGTGATTAGGTAAACTTAACAGATGCCACCTTCTAAAAATTTCTCCATCAAAGCGATTGCATTTATTTTAATTTCTAATTTATCACCCAGGAAGAACCAAATTCACTCATTCATCCACTCGAGGATTCATTCATTTATGCACTTACCCATTTAGTAAATAACTTTCCCTGTCCACTGTATGCTCAGCACATTCTCAGCACTAAGGACACAGCATAAACAAAACTAATAAAATACCTGCTCTCATAAAGCTTATATTCCAGTATAAGGAAAAAAGGCAAACGATCAAAAAGTATGCATATAATGGGTAGTATGATGACAACTTCCATGGAAACTGTGGAGGGTGAAGGAGATAAGAAGCATTATGCAACGTAGATGGCCGTGCGGAGCCTCTCTGATCAGGTGACACTTGAACAGCAATGTAAAAGGAGTGAGGAAGTCAGTGAAAGTCTGTGGGAAGAGCATTCCAGGAAGAGCGAGCAGTCACTACAGAAGCCCTAGGTGTAGCAGTGCTTGATGTTTTAGAAAAATAGAGAAGAGCTTAGTAAATGGTGATGAAGTCTGAGGATGAGCTTACATAGGTGTCAGGGCAACTCTGAAGGAGCTGGGAATTTATTCTGAGAGAGACAAGAATCTACTGATGAACCTAGAGAAGCAGGGGACCTACTTAGAAAGCTGTTGCAGTTATTCCAATATAAAGGAATAATGGCTCGGACTTGATTTGTGGTGGCAGAGGGAACGAGAAATGCACAAGTTTTGGATATATTCTGAAGATGAAGGCAGGAAATTTGTGATCAATGCCAGGTGTGACAAAGAAGGAACACAGTCAAATAGTTTCTAAGATTGATTGACTGACTTTTCTTAGAGTAAAATAAAAATCATATGAGATCATTCTCTTGACACAAATTTAAAATTCAAGAAACTAGAGCCTATCCTCTCTCCCCACACAATGTCAGAGAGCATCTGTTTGGAAGTTCCACTGCCTGACTCCCTTGCTTTCAATCCTCTTTCCTCAGTAAAAGCAGTAGCCACTCAAATCCTCATCTCTCCCCTGTTGTTCTTCTCCTGTAACACTTGAGAATGTAACAAGTTAGCAGAAACAGAGTTGAAGTCAGCTGAACACACATTGATCTGGGGCAATGCTCTTATTTACATTTGACTCAAACTGTGGCTTCCACACGTTAATTGCCTTCTACAGTGTGGTGTACTTAGAAGAAATGACATAACTGGACCTTGAATTCTCTTACTTTCTAGTTGTTTTTTTTTTATCTGAAGCCATACAATTCTTTTTAAATTCTCAAGGCGTTAGCATTACATAGAAACAATTTGACTATAATTTTGTCTGAGCTGACATTTTATATTAACTTATATTCTTTTACTTTGAAATCTTAAAATATCACTTAAAAACAATATGCTTGCCCCTAATCTACCTAACTGGTGGCACCTTCTCATATTTTTGCTTGGTTTATCCACCTCTATCTGCCAAAGTTCTCTAGAGGTTAATCCTCAAAAATCTCTATCTATACTCATTCTAGAGTCCAAATAAACTAAATTTGAAATTTTAAATAGCAGCTGCATAACAACGATTCAAAAATTTTATCTGTGGCCCAGACATCACTACTGGGTTCCTGATGTGTCTGTATAACTCCATTTGGAATCCAAGAAGTGTCTTAACTTCTGCTCATCTGAAACTAAATTCCCAAGTTTACATCCTCAGAATTGTTCCTCCTTCACCCTCCCTTATATGTGTGATTAGATTGGTGCAAAAGTAATTGCAGTTTTTGTCACTAATTTCAATAGTGACCTCATTCTTTCAGTTGTGAACCTGGGCTAAAAATGAGCTATATTTTATCTCATAGCCACATCCAGTTGGTCAGCTGGCTCTAGCAGCCCTGCTTCATGTATGTAGAGTCTGATCATTTTCTCACTCTCAGCCCTACAACCCTGGCCTCCTTTAACATCATTTAGTCTTGGGTTATTGCAATATCCATTCTGCTTTCCCCACTTCAGCTTCTGTGCCCTGCACAATAACCAGGGTAATTATTTTCAATGGTAGGAGAGACATCATTCATGTGTTTAGAATCTGCTCATAGGCTTCCTGTATCTCCAGAAGCGGATGTCCTCACCGCGGGCCACGAGGCCTTCTGGACTACACCGTGCATTCCCCCTGGCTCTAATCTCTGGGTCTTTCACTCTGGCGCCTCCTCTCTGCTCCAGCCACATCAACGCCCTTACTGGTCACAGAAATGACAAGCAGGAGCCTGCCCCAGGACGTTTTTGGAATTTCTTTCCCCAGATATCTACAAAGCTTCTTTCTTTATTGCCTTTATTCTTAATATCACCATGTCTGGGAAACTTCTCTGAGTAACTACATAAAACAGCAGGACTCTCCACCCCGACAGACCAGCTGGGCACTCCCTGTTCCTTTGCCTGTTTTATTTTTCTTCATACACCTGACACCATCTACTACACCATTATTTTACTCGATTTTGTCTTCATTATCTGCCTTTTTCATTAGAAAGCAAACTCCATGAAGACTGGACTTTGCTTTGTTGTGGCTGTACTGCAGCACCTGGGATGGCACCCGAGAAGTATCAGGCACTCACTGGGTGGAATATCGCAAGGACAGGCAAAACACAGTGCTGATGCCGATAGCCAGGAGCAGATAATTTAGACTAAATTCATTTTCCTAAATGCCAGAATCCATTTACAAACTAGTAGATCTAGGTAGCAAGCCACATTTGGGAAATGTAAATATTTCTTTCAGTCGTTGATGGATTTTAAACTAGTCATGGTATTTTCAAAATGCACAATTCATACTGAAACCCATTGGGAAAAATATGTTATGAAGGTTTTCGAGGGTTTATGTTTGTAGTAAAATAAATTTTAGAGTGCAATCATAGCTCCTGTCTGCTGACAACTGCTGACAATATATAAATCTGTTGCAGAAATGGGCTGAAGGGTGCATTGCAGAGTATCCCCACGACATTTGATTTAAAATGATTTTTCAATAAAATGAATGTCTAACATATTTTATTTTGACTTGTACAGTATTTACATATATATACACACACACACACTTTTTTTTTTTTTTTTTTTTAATTGAGACAGAGTCTCACTCTGTTGCCCAGGCTGGAATGCAATGGTGCAATCTTGGCTCACTGCAAGCTCTGCCTCCCGGGTTCAAGTGATTCTCCTGCCTCAGCCTGTCGAGTAGCCAGGATTACTGGCATGTGCCACCATGCCCAGCTAATTGTTATATTTTTAGTAGAGATGGGGTTTCACCAGGTTGGCCGGACTGGTCTCAAATTCCTGACCTCAGGCGATCCACCCGTCTTAGCCTCCCTAAGTGCTGGGATAACAGGCGTGAGCCGTGGCACCCAGCCAATATATTTTAAAATCTTATATCAGATGTATGTTATATCAGATGTATAGACAAATACTTGTTAAACTGACTCTTATTTTAATATGTAATTAAGTAAAAACTTTAAAAAAACAAAAAATTAATGCATGAGACAAGTGCTTTGAAATGGAATAAAATGAATGCTTGCTTGCCTTGATTGACATAATTCAACAGGAAACAGGAACATATTTCCACACCAAGAGTGAAAATGATTAGCTCTCCTGTCTTGATTTCAGGGCTGAAACAATACGTGTAGTTGCTGATAGTAAAAGTTTTAGCACCTTCGCTTCCCAATCAGAAACGTCTTGGTGGTGGATTTTTGTGACCATGAAATTCACTGATACTGAAATATTGGTTCCATAGTGAAAAGAACTATACATTTTTTGTTTTACAGTTGATTGCCTTTAAGTAAACTGGAAAATGTTAATCCAAGACTTCACTATACTTCTTTGAAGGTCTTTGGAAAACAGTCAAAACTGGTAGGGCTGCTCCCTCCCAATAGCAGCAGCTGGAGGAGGTGCAATGAACCATCCTTCTCTCCGGCTGTTCTGGGAGGCAGGGGCCATGTAAGGAGCCTGAAGTGCTGTGAAGGGTGAGGAGCAGGTGGGGCCAGACTCCCAGATGAAGGGGAGAAGCAGGAGGAATTTTATAGGTTGTCCCAAAGGCAATGCTTGATGCATATGACTTCTTCCCAGGAGCCCCTAAATCTTCAGGGAAAAAAAAAAAAAAAAAAAAAAAATATATATATA
>NW_016824749.1:526197-556723 GCF_001698545.2 Rhinopithecus bieti | reverse complement strand
TATATATATATATATAGAGAGAGAGAGAGAGAGAGAGAGAGAGAGAGAGAGGTATGCTTGATACAGAAGACACCAAGGGAGGAGACGTCTGCAGCCATGTCAGTCTTGTGGTGGAAACAGATGGTCTCTGTGGCTGCAGGGTAAAGTAGAGGGAGAAAAATTGAGGTTTGGCTTCCGAATCATGTATAGCTGAATATTAAAAGGGTAGAGCGCCTTCTAATTGAAACTTGAGTCACATTTTGGTGTCAGTTGTCATAAGAGATCTTTGACCTAACCTAAAGTCCCAAGTAGTCACACCTTAGGTTGAATTTTTACCTTGACAGTCAGTACAAGGTCCATGCTCCCCAAACTGCTGGATAAATGTACAGAGGAGTGGATGATGAGATTGCACTAAAATACTCTGGGATGGGTGTTGTGGAGTTGCTGTGATGAAGAGAGAGTTAATTTTTTGAAAAAATCAGTCATTAGAGCATTATGTGATTTTTAAAGGACAACTACATATTTGGAATTTCTTCATGAAAGAAGCAGCAATATTCCAAAAATTTCTCTAATTTTTTAGAGAAAATAATGAATCTGTTAGAAGGATAGTTATTGACTGCACCTTGGAGTGACTGAGCGAAGCCACACAATACCTGAGTCCAACAAACCTACTGAGAGCCCACTCGCTACCTTCACGCCAGGAAAATTGTAAGGACAGGCATACCTCATTTTATTGCGTTTCACTTTCTCCTGCTGCACAGATAATGTGTTTTGTTTTGTTTTGTTTTGTTTTTTACCAACTGAAGGTTTGTGGCAACCCTGCTTCGGGCAAGTCTACTGCCAACAAATTTTCAGAAGCACTTTCAGTCTCTGTGTCACATTTGGTGATTCTCACAATATTTAAAACTGTTCATTATTATTATCTCTGTGATGGTGGTCTGCGATCAGTGATCTTTGATGTTATTATTGTCAATGTTTTGGGTGCCATGATCCTGCCCACATAAGATGGCAGACTTCATATACAGCGTCTCTAGGTTGTACCTGCTCCACCGACCAGCTGCTCCCCCGTCTCTCTCTCTCTCTCTCTCTCTCTCTCTCTGTCTCTCAGTCTTCAGGTCTTCCTGTTCTCTGAGACACAGTTATATTAAATCGAGCCTATAAATAATCACAATAATCACTCCAAGTATTCAAACAAAAGAAATAATTGCATATTTCTCACTTTAACTGTAGAGCTAGAAATGATTAAGCTTAGTGAGGATGACACGTCAAAAGCCACAATAAGCCAAAAGGTAGGCCCCCTGCACCAGTCAAGTTGTAAATGTAAAGGAAAAGTCCTCAAAGGAAATTAAAACTGCTCTTGCGTGAACACACAAATGATGAGAAAGCAAAACAGCCTTATTGCTGATAAGAAGAACGTTTGAGTGGTCTGGATGGAAAATCACACCAGCCACAAAATTCCCATAACCAGAGCCTAATCCAGAGCAGGGTCCTAACTCTCATCAATTCTATGAAAGCTGAGACAGGTGAGGATGCTGTAGAAGAAAGTTGAAAGCTGACTGATTGGTCCATGAAGTGTGAAGAAGCCACTTTCGTAACCTAAAAGTGCAAGATGAAGCGGCAAGTGCTGATGGGGACGCTGCAGCAAGTTATCTAGAAGGTTCTTGATAAGATCACTGATGATGGTGGCTACACTAAACAATCAATGTCAATAAAGGTGAAACAGCCTTTTATTGGAAAAAGATGCCATGCAGAATTTTCATTGCTAGAGAGAAGTCAGCGCCTGGCTTCAAAACTTCAAAGGACAGGCTGACTCTCTTTCAGGGACCGCTGTGGCGAGTGGCTTCAAGTTGAGCCAATGCTCATTCACCTTTCTGAAAATCCCAGGGCCCTTAAGAATTACGTTAAATCTGCTCTTTCCGTGCTCTGGAAATGGAACACCACAGCCTGGATGACAGCACGTCTGTTAACAGCATGATTTACTGACTAATTTAAGCCCACGGTTGAGACCTACTGCTTAGAAAAAATATGATGCCTTTAAAAATATTGCTGCTCATTGAAAATGCACCTGTTTTCTTGGGAGCCTTGATGGAGACATATAGGGAAACTAGTATTGTTTTCACGTCTGCTAATACAATATCCACTCTCCAGCCCATGGATCAAGAGCAGTTCTGACGTTTCAGGTCTCATTATTAAATAAGAAATGCATTTTGTGAAGGTGTAGCTGTGGTAGATAGTGAGGATGGATCTGAACAAAGTGACCTGGGAGCCTTTTGGAAAGGACTCGCCATTCTAGATGCCGTTAAGGACATTTGTGATTCATGGGGGAGGCTGAAATGTCAACATTAACAGGAGTTTGGGATTCCAGCCCTCACGGATGACTTTGAAGGCTCAGGATGTCAGTGGAGGAAGTCCCTGCAGATGCGGTAGAATCGCAAAACAACTAGAATTACAATTAGAGCCTAAGATGAGAGGAAATTGCCGTAAACTCATGATAAAACTTGAACGAATGGGGAGTTGCTTCTTATGGATGAGGAAATAAAATATTTTCTGGAGATGGAATCTACTCCAGGTGGAGATGCTATGAACATTGCTGAAATGACAGCAAAGGATTTAGGATATTCCATAAACCTGGTTGCGAAAGCAGCAGCAGAGTTCGAGAGGGTTGACTCCAGTTTTGAAGGAAGTTCTACTGTGGATGAAATGCGATCAAACAGCATCACATGCTACAGGCAAATCTTTTGTGAAAGGAACAGGGTATCAATGCAACAAACCTCATTGTCTTATTTTAAGAAATTGCCACAGGCACCCAACCTTCAGCAGCCCCTACTCTGAGCGGTCAGCAGCCATCAATATAGAGGCAAGATCCTCACCAAGAAAAAGATTATGACCTGTTTAAGGCTCAGACATTTGTTAGTATTTTTTAGCAATAAAGTGTTTTTAATTAAGGTATGCACATACGGTTTTTAGACATAAGGCTATTAACATACTCATTAGACTACAGTATAGTTTAAACATAACTTTTACATGCACTGGGAAACCAAAAAAATTGTATGACTAACTTCATTGCAACATTGGTCTTCTTGCAGTGGGGTCTGGAACAAAATCCACAATACTTCTGAGGTGTGCTTGTAGGTTTTTTGTTGTTTCATTATAACTTTTCAAAATTAAACATTTGATATGGCACAAAAATAAACACGTAAATGAAAGAGAATTAAAAACACAGAAATTTTGTGTAATTTTGTGTAGTAACAGGGTAACATTTTAAACTGACAAATCAAGAATAATTATCCTATTGGTGGTATTATTGGAGTAATAAACGAAACTGCCTAAAATGTAAAACTTCTTACACATTTGAACACTATGTAAAAAGCACAAGACAAACAACTGGGGACATTTTTACAACAATTATGTTACATAAAAGTTAAAATCCTTATGACACATGCAAGGTATAAAACAGTATGATTACTGCTATTATTAATACCATCATGATTACCTGGTCTTCCCGCACACCAGTCCTCTTCCGGTGCCCTGTGATGGAAACAGAGCCCTCCCTCTCTGGCCACAGTGGGGGATCCAGCAGGAACAAGAGCCACCAAAGGCTCCAAACCCTGGACCCTGCCTAGACTCATGGAGGGTGTGAGCCAAGCCAGGACCTCACATTCCCTCCTGCAGTGACGCAGATACCCACTCGCTCACCGCAGAGGTTCGGTCCCTCTCTGGAAAAGCTGTGTAGCAATTATTGCAGAAACTTGTTTCTTATGTTCCCAGACACACGGAGAAAGTTGGTCTGGAAGACTGATGTCCACACACTAAGAGAAGCAGTCACTCATGACACACACACAGCACACACCACACCATGTGCACACGCACACACACCCTACACACAGACACCACACAAACAGCACACACCACACACAAACCCACTGCACACACCACACCATGTGCACAAGCGCACACCCCAGACACCACACACTGCACACATCACACCGTGTGCACATGCACACACACTGCACACACCCCACACACACTACACACACCACAACACACGACACACACATGAACCTAACACGCCACACACACAGCACCACACACACACCACACACATCAAACACACACATACCACACACATACACACATACACAGAGTACACAGACACCACACACAATACACAGTACATACAGCACACCAAACACATATTACACACACATCAAACACACACACCATACACATCACACACTTACACCCCCACACACCCCACAGCATACACACAATCCTCACTTTTGGAAATTAATTCAGTTTTACAGAGCCTGACTAGTAAAATATTTTATTGACTTTTGAACGAGCCAAGAAAATGCAGATAAATACACATATGCAACCACAAGGGCACAAGTAGCACGATGGAAATCACAACAGTAGATTAAACCCTGTAAATTGTTTATCGTTTTAAAAAAAATGAGTCTTTCTTATTTTACTAGAAACTGTTACCAGAGTAAACTAATGAGATTCTTACTGAGGTCAAAAGACTTTTTGGAAAACTTCTCCTTGATGAAATTGCACTGAAAACATCACTTCCATCGTGAAGTATTTCTTTAAGATGTTCTTGGTCCCTTTCCTGTTATGTGAAATTGTCAATTCAAATTTTAAAAGTGACTTTGAGATGTTTTCATCTATTATTTTAAAATGTTGAAGAAGTTTTAATTCTGCCTTCAACAGAGATTGACATCCCTCTGATTATGATGTAAGACTGAATACGTTACTCTGACAGGCTTTCTCTTCTGCAACGCAGCTGCCATCATTATTAATAAGGAGTGAACACATTTACTCCATGCAAAATCTATATTACCTGCTTTATAAAGAATGGAAATCTAATTCTCACTCTAAAGGCAGATAAAAGTAATCCTTCAGCCTACAGATGTCTGAATGGTTTACCAATGCACTTAGACTTTAAATAGCATTTACCGAATGTGTGTATATATCTACACAGATTCATACGAAGAACATGTAGTTTAAAGCACTGCAAGTCTTATGCTTTTAATGAGTTGTGATGGTCATTAGCATTTTTATCACATTTCCCCAAAGGTAGGCTAATTACTGTTATTATTTCCAGCTAGAAATATAAAATCTGTTATTTTTTATGATTTTGAAATATAACCCTTGGAATATAATATCTGGGCATAATATCTATGAAAAGCATGAAATCAATTGTCAAACAGTATGCATTTATCCATAAAGAAAATTTTCTCTACAATAACATCTATCTTCTTTACCTGATGGGCACACAAAAGTCAAGATTTCTAACATGGCTAGACGTTATTTACATGAAACTTGAACCACCATCAAGTGTAGCAGAAACAGGGCAAGAGGCCACAGAGTATGCAATGCGCAAACGCACACACACACACACACACACACACACACGCCGACTTGCATTATTGTATTTACCTAAGTGTCTAAAGAGGTGGATAAATACATTAGTCTTCTCCAGAGCAATGATTTGCATGGGGCCTATTGGAAAGTATGACTGTAGTTTGAGTGAGATGCCTGTAAGAGATTCAATTTGGCCACTATTTATTGAGTATCCAATGTTGAAAATACTAACAGAAGGCTCATGAGATACAAATTTCCCTCTAAATCTCTGGGAAGGGTGCTCCTGGATTCTGTAGCAAAATGTGGTGCGGCGACTGTAAAACGCATCTAATATCTAAACCTTTGTTTTTTAATCCAAAATCCTTACGGAGGTGATTGTGTATGTCAATTTGAATATTCCCATTAACAAGATAAAAAGCCAGTCCACCCCTGCAAATTAGTAATTTAGTTCACCTGCTCTGTATTTTGAGGGCAGTGCTTCTCCTCCTTTGACAGCCACAAGATTCACCCGGAGATCTCCTTAAAATGCAAAACCATAGACCACACGTTGACTAGCTGGGATAAGGGGTCAGAGCATCGAAACGAGTGTGTAGGTGACTGTGCTAAGACTCTACTGCTCATTTGGGCACTGGCTCACCACATAAACAAAGCTGAGGACCTCCAGTCCTTGTCCTTGCTGGAAAAGAAATACACATACATAGGATGTGACTGTGCATATGGAATATCTGTTGTGTTCTGGACATTGTTCTAGACACTAGAGATAAGAAGCCAAATAATCCCTTGTCTCTATCTCGAAGGAGCTCCCTACACCGTGGCTTCTGCAGGTCTCTGAAACTGGATTCACTTTCAGATTCGATCATTATATTTATGATTTGACATTGCCATTGAACTCCATGATATGAGTTTTTTTCAGAACCTGCTAGAGCAATTGACTTTGCTCTCAGCATTATGGAGCGACTTGGGGGCAAGTAAATAGCTCTCTTTCATTTGTATGTAAACCAGATAGGAATAACTGGAACTATTTTTTTTAACCACCTTTCTTTAGAGCTGTGTAGTTTTTTGTTTTTGTTTTTGTTTTTTTGTTTTTGAGACAGGGCTTCACTCTTTCCCTAGGCTGGAATGCAGTGTGGTGTGATCTCAGCTCACTGCAGCTTCAAACTTCTGGCGTCAAGCGATTCTCCCACCTCAGCCTCCTGAGGAGCTGGGACCACAGGCACATGCCATCACAATTGGATAATTTTTAAAATTTGTTTTGTAGAGACGGTTTTTTTCCACGTTGCCCAGGCTGGTCTTGAACTCTTGAGCTCAAGCAATCCAACCATCTCAACCTCCCAAAGTGCAGAGCCTTGCTTTTAGCTCATTTTGAACTGTTTTATGATCCAGTTTTGAGCCCATAAATTTGGATTCATTCTGATATTTACAGATTTACCATCCTACTTCACACAATGCTCATATCCTTGATCCATTACAGTAGACACCTCACCCATCTCTCCTCATAGCCTTGACCCATTACAGTAGCCACCTCGCCACCTCTGCTCATAGCCTTGACCATTACAGTAGTCACCTCATCCAGCTCTGCTCATAGCCTTGACCATTACAGTAGCCACCTCGTCCACCTCTGCTCATAGCCTTGACCATTACAGTAGTCACCTCATCCAGCTCTGCTCATAGCCTTGACCATTACAGTAGCCACCTCGTCCACCTCTGCTCATAGCCTTGACCATTACAGTAGTCACCTCGTCCACCTCTGCTCATAGCCTAAACTAATAGAAGCCAGGGTGAAGAAATGGAGGCCAACGTGAGTCCAGAACATACATTGTATAGGAGCATAAGGAATTTAAAAATAGCAAAGTATATCGTGAAGTTTGTAATAGATATGCATGGCTAAAATTCACTCCTATTTTAATCAATATATTCTATAAACAGAGAAAAATTTAAATACATGAAAAGTAAGACAATTTCATTATTAATATACAATTAATGTCAAGAATGTGGCTTATGTTTTTATCTTTGCAAAATTTAGGGACACTTGGGTGGAAGGAAGAAGAATGTATAATCATGGGGAGCGTGTATGATACTGGAGGGAACCTTCTGATAAGGGGGGAAATGGCATCGTGAGATATGCTATGGTCATAGCTATGTGGGGCACAGCTGGCTCTGGTCTCCCCGTCAAACCCACTGGGCAGCGTTCAGTTACCAACATTGAGGTAGAACTCACTCTCCCAGGTCAGAAGATAAAATACACACTGCAGCCAGAAGCCACTGTGTGGGAAGCTCCTTTGAGATAGAGGCAAGGGATTATTTGACTTTTTATCTCTAGCGTCTAGTACAATGTCCAGAACACAACAGATATTCCATATGCACAGTCACATCCTATGTATGTGTATTTCTTTTCCAGCAAGGACTAGAGATCCTAAGCTTTGTTTATATGGTGAGCCAGTGTCCAAATGAGCAGTAGAATCTTAGCACAGTCACCTACACACTCTTTTTGATGCTCTGATCCCTTATGCCAGCTAGTTAAAGTGTGGTCTACGGTTTTGCATTTTAAGGAGATCCTTGGGTGAATCTTGTGCGTGTTACAGGGAAGCACTGGGGTCCTACATCATATGCGACAGGCTCTCACAGTCACCATCACCATGGGAAGCTGCATTGAGAGCATTTAACTGTATAGGCTCTGAAATCAGATGACTTAGGTTTGGACTTGCCTCTACTTCTTACTAAGCAGAGAACTTCGGGGCATGATACTTGACTAGGCTCAGTTTTATCATGTCTAAATTGCAGGCAGGGGGAAATGATAGCATTTTGCATAGAATATTGTTTTAAGTATGAAATAAAATCCTACACAGGAAGCTTCTGCCATATGCTAAGTGCACAATAAATATTAGTTATTCATACCTCGTTTAATCCTAATAAAAGGTCTGTAAATGTGTACACAAAGGTTTTTTTCTGTGACTACCCAAAGTTTCATAATTAATCTGGATTTAAAATTGAAGAATTTTCTCCTTATAGTGGCCAATGAATATGACATGACACAATTATATGTAAGTATATTATTGTTGTGGAAATATAAGAAATTTGCCCTCAAAAGAGGGAGGATAAACTGTGTTTGCAGACTCCATAAAGCTGTCTCTCACACAAGAGTTTGCAATTTCTGGGAGAAAAGAAGAGAAAGTTGATTGTGTAAATAAGCATCACCATAGAGTCTTCTCTATGGCAACAACAAAAACGAAAGCTGATTCTCGTCTTCTAACAATCTGCAAAGATGAGTGAAACGCAACCAACTGAGCATCAGGTTAAAGGAGGAGAGAACCTGAGTGGCACAGGAGGAAACTGTCGCCGCTAGGGAATCAACATGACCAGTGTTCCTCTGCCCTCCTCCGAAGCTAAGGATGGCTTAAATATCAGTGACTGACCTCAGATAATGGAATGAGCAAAAGAGCTATAAACATGCATGCATTATGTAATTAAGAGGGTGGGAAGGGATTTTTTTAAAAAGGTAATTCCTAGTTGGGTTCACTTCCTGTTCACCTCACTGGTGAAGAAGCTAGTCTTGCCCTAGAGTTCTGGGAATGGCTGCAGACACAGCAAACACTGGGATGATGAAACTGACAGTAATTGATTAGTCACTCATACTCAGCCCAGGGCAGGATGATGCTGCATCTCTCCAGGTCTATGTGGGGGTTGCACTCAGGAACAGAATGAATAAGCAGAAGGTGTGGGAGGCAGGCTTGGAAGTAGTCAGAGGGTGGGTGGCCCCTGGTCCTTTGGGGAAAAGTGCTTGACTTATTTGGAGAGTTTTGCAGTCAGACAGGGGGTGAAAGCCATTACACTGAGGACCTGGTGGGGTGCAGCATGAAATTTTAGGTGTCATAATACAATTGACCCCTGATGCTTTAACATCAGATATTTATCTTAATGATGACTAATATCTTAAGAGGTTGAGAGAAGGCTGTTGAGACACTGTAATAAGTGCTTGGGGCATGAGAGATTAGGAAGGTCCCAGTTAGGAGTAATGAAATGTGGAAGCAGATGCAAAGCTACTGCCCCCATTTGTTTAGCAGGAGGCAGGAAAGGAGATGGGAGGCCTCCGGCAGCACAAGCGTGTTCGTAAGTATCTGGGTGACGTCAGGCATTCCCCATGCATTGGTTTTCATGTCTCTGGTAAGTTGCTGGGCAAGTCTGGTATTACTGATCCACATGCAGCAGGCAGCTTCCTGTATGGAGCTACTTTGCCCCTTGGACAGTCCAGGACTGAGTGGTTGTCAAAAATGCGAACTCCTTGATGTCCAGTAAAGGCAGCTGAGGGAACTGTGCAGCTTTGGTGTAAAAAGTGCACTTTCCTAAGGAGTATGAACTTAGAGTAATCAAAGCCTGTAGGAAGAGCAGAACCCAGCAGGGCATCCACATGCTGCTTTGTAACCTAAATAGGAATTCTTTGAGGAGCTCAGTCTACCTCTCAACTAAAGCAGCCGCCTGCAGCCTATCGGGGCAGTGGAAGCTCTACTGGACACCTTCTTCACAAGCCCAGCACTGTGTTTTCTGATGAAATGTTGCCTTGGTCACCATCAGTAGTGTCTGGAACTCTGCAGGGGATAAGGAGTGTCCCTGTGAGATCCACACTGTGTCCTTGGTTAAAATAAAGGCGTCTGTTACCTTGATTGGTATTCTGAATATCCATAAGACAGGAAGTTTCTTTAATTCAATGGGGAAGGGAGGTGGACAATTCTTGGCAATTGCCAAAAAGTTTGTAAAAATGTACAAATGGGGCTAATTGTTGGCCTAGCATCAGTGCTTAGATGACCACTTGAAGTTTGGCCAGTCGTGCTGAGGCTTGGGTGTCATCCTTTATCAGGGACATCCTAACTAAGGGAGGGAAGGCAGCAGCATCCCACTGAGCTCCATCATGGATGCTCCGACGATGGCATCCATTCCGAAGCTGGAGGACCTTCATTGCTGGTCACTCAGTGGATCCCAAGGAGCCTGGGAGAGGGGTGACTTCCAGCACCACAGCCTGAGGATGAAGGAGGCCAGTGCTTCCTGCAGCCGAGAATTGCAGGGGGCCCAGATTTGACTCCATCCCAAGGCAGGGAGGTCTCTGCAGCTGTACTAAGGCTGTGGGGTGCTGTTTTCCGAGGCCTGATGGCCAGATGGGCATGAAGGCTCATGGACATGACATGGAGCCCTCTGTTTCCAGAGGGTTCAGTATGTGGTCAGCAATCACTGCCCTGATGCTGTACAGCACAGGGTCAAAAGGGGGCAGGTTTGTTTGGTTCATCAGAAGCCCATGGACAACTTACAGCCACCATATGCAACCCAAATACTTCAGGAGGCATGGGAAGAGGCTGCTGAAGCATTTGCAGTGTGTTCTCTGATGGAATTCATAGGAGCACCTATTAATTTAAATTCGGACAGATTCCAGACTTGTTGGAGGAAGTGTCATTCAAGGTGGGTCAGCTTGCAAGTGACAGCATCAGTGACAGTAAGTAAAATTTGTAAATGAGGAAAAATGAGGAATATGTTGTCACCTGCACCCCAAATAAAGAATGAAAGGGTTGGGCACAGTGGCTCACATCTGTAATCCTAGCACTTTCAGAAGCTCAGGCAGGAGGACTGGTTGAGCCAAGGAGTTTGAGAGCAGCCTCGGTAACGTAGCAAGACCTCGTCTCTACAATAAATAAAGTTAGCTGGGTGTGATAGCACACACCTGTAGTGCCAGCTACTTGGGAGGCTGAGGTGGGAAGATTGCTTGAGCTCAGGAGGTCAAGGCTGCAGTAAGCTGAGTCTGAGTCACTGTATTCCTGCCTGGGTAATAGAGCAAGATTGTGTCTCAAAAAATACACAAATAAATAAAGAATATTAGACTTGTATTAACATTGTGGACACTGAGAGGGTCAATAACCACTTATTGAAAGTGTCAGGGATGCATCAGCCCTCAGTTTACCAGAGAATTTTCAGGAATTTAGCCAAAATGGCAGGGCCTCGCATTACTGTGCTGGGGAAAGGTCCATTCCCTTTGTATAGGGCTATTTGTATCTGTGTGTCCTTTGGGTGTAAAATGAATTTTCTCTGAGAATGACGTCATCAGTAAAATGTCACACCTGTGCTCCTGTAGAAAGGTGGTTGCAGCGAGATCTTGTCTGTGAAGACTGCATGAAATGGCAAGGCTGCAAAGGCACTCTGTGAGACACTGGTCCCTTCAGAGATGAAGGCAGGCTGTGACTGAGACTCTGTTAAAATAGGCACAAAAAGAACATGTTAGCCAAATCTATAACAACAAAGTATTTATCAGTTGTGTGAATATATATAAGTTTATTTTAAGGAATTGGCTCATGTGGCTGTGATGGTGAATATTGAGCATCAACTTGATTGGACTGAAGGATGCAAAGTATTGTTCTTGGGTGTGTCTGTGAGCGTGTTGTCGAAGGAGATTAACGTTTGAGTTAGCGCACTGGGAGAGGCAGACCCAGCCTCAATCTGAGTGGGCACCATCTAATCAGCTGCCAGCATAAAAAGCAGGCATGGAAACAGCCGACTTGCTGAGTCTTCTGGCCTCCATCTTTCTCCCCTGCTGGATGCTTCCTGCCCTTGGACATAAGGCTCCAAGTTCTTCAGTTTTGTTTTGTGCATTTTTTTTCTTTCAGACAAACCAAAATTGGTATCTTCAGAGTTAAGGTCCTCCTTCCGAGTAGATTGTGTGGTTTAAGAACCCTGGACTTAAGTCAGGTTTGGATTTCTCCCTTCTCTGTGCCTCAGGGGTACCACAGGTGTCTTTTCGTATAACCCTGGCAATGAGGTCTTTGTTGAAGTGGAACTGTAAGTGGCAGAGTGCTGCAGCACCACCAGCCCACAGCTCAGGGTCAGTGGACTGAAACTGTCCTCTGCCCCATCTTGTTCTTCCAGGAGGGCTTCCCCCACCTTTTTTTTCCTTTTAGGGTTTTTAGCCATAGAGTTGTGGTTTTGGGGTTTCATTTCCACAAGATTATTCATAGCACGGACCTTCTGAAAGGTTATGGGGAAAGCGGGGGCCGGGGATCTTCCACGTCCTCTGGGGAATGCCAGTCAGCTTTTCTGGGATGGAGTCCCTATCCTAGGGTCACTTTGTCTGTGTCCCAGGCAGGGGCATTTGAGCACCATGATCAGGAGTTGAGTCCTTAGGCAGCTGGTGAGCAGGTGAGCAGCAGCACAAGGAAAGCACCGGCACGTGGGCTGGGGCTTCTACATGGGGAGGCCAGGAGAGTTCCAAATGCTCTCTAGTTTTCCTCATCGGTGCTGGGGCCGCTGGCCACCACACACGTGGAATTTGACGTCCCTGGGGTTGAGGACAGCACATGACAGCAGCAAGGGAAGCAGCGGCCCAGGGAAAGGGCAAGGCCGCTCCCCTCGCCTGAGCACCAGTGACTCCTGCCAGGCGGCTGGGCTGTCAATCTTAACACTTCCCTTGTTGACAGCCTGGGACTCCTCCTTTCCCTAAGTTCTTACAAGAAAGATGACCCGGTGATCGCCCCAAGAAATCGATCTCCAGTCACCAGGCTGAGTGTAATACACGGAAGTCAGTATCTGCCAGGGCTCCAGACTGACCACTGGCAAGTGTCCACCAGTTCAGACACTATGTGGTCACCACCCCTGTCCTCTACTGGAGGAGCAGCCTCCCATCGACCCTTCAGTGGGCTTTTTAACATCCCCCCCATTCTCAGACTTGGTGGTAAGGGTCTCAGAGATAAGCTGGCAGACATAGGCCCCAGCTAACAGAACCTCATGCCAGGAGATAACCAGTTAATAATAGTTCTCATTTCGAGGGGGCAAGAGGTGCATTTCAGAAAGGAAAGAGACGGCAGCACCCAAGAGAGATAAGAACTGGTGTGGGAGCCAGCCAGTGATTGGCAGCTCCGTCTCAGGGGGCCTCCCCATAGCGGGGACCAGTTAGTGACAAAAGTAACAGTCAGTGAAAGCTGTTAAGCATCCTCCACCATGGCCAGGCCCCTCCGTTAGTGCCAGTGGTTGTTCTGTTCCTCTCCTCTTTACTCCTTGGTGAGGGAGAGAGTCCCATTCTAGGTTCTGAAGATGGCCAAACATATGATACCCTTGTTGGACAGAGGAGATGGACTTCAGTGATGAGTCACACATACTCACAGTCCCGGAGGGGGTGCCACACGCTACACGGGGTCACGCGGAGGTTTCACTCAGGAAGAGAGTGAACTAGCAGGGACTGGGGAGGCAGGATTTACAGTAATAGAAGAATGAGGTGCTCGTGTTCCCCCAAGAGGACATTTGTTTGAAAAATGCCTCAGATTCACAGGGAGCTGCAGCCCATTAGGTTGAGGACTGGGTAGGGTGCAGCTGGCGCAGCTGTACGGAGCAGCCAGGTCAGGAGGCTCTCCTGCTGGGTGCTGGGGCTATAGCAGGTACCGGCAGGGAAACTGTTAGGCTTTGGGGAACCTGTGAGACTCAAAGATGTCAAAGCATTACATGAACTTATAATACGTCTTCTCAGTAGAGTTTTAGGAAAATTGTGAAGCTGGGAATGTTAGCAAACAACGCTAGAAACAGAATTTATGGCAAGATTCTAGATGGGAATGTATCCACTTCTAAGAAAGGATGAAAAGAAAGACAATCTTCGTTTGGTCTCTATAACTGATATTTCTATAAATACAGGGAAAGATACCATGTCCTTCTAGTTTCTGGTTTATTTCCTAGCAAGTAATCTAATTCGTAGTTTTGTAGGAAGCTGGGGCTGGCATCAGTATTGGGTAATCAGTTGCTTATTTTTACTGATAAGGCATAAATCCATAATTACAGAAAATTATTTTTATGTGCCACCATTATTAGATTGGAAAAGCTCTATGACTGAAATTGTGAGAAACCAATGAGACTTACATGATTGCAGAAGATATATTGTACTTTTAATAGTCTTTAATAGTGTCAGCGCTATTGACACTGAATAGAAGTTTAAACAATGCACTGAATGTGTTTGGTTTCCCAGAAATTATTAGTTCCATTTATTTCAACTTCTGTGCATTAAGTTGAAAACTCCTAAGAACTGTCACAAACTTTTTGTGCATTTATGATAATATGATGAGATCATATTTGGCTGGAATTCTAGATCTCACAATCTTTTACTAACCTGTCAAATCATAACACAAGTTTTCAATATCCATGTGGAAAGGAGGCAGCTTGGAATAACTTACTTGGTGTACAATTCTTTATGATCTCACAATGAACCATGACGCTGAGGGAACTAGAACAAGGAGAGCGTACTTTGCTAGGTTCAAGTCTTAGCAGCTGTATCTTGTCCCTCAAGATCGGCACTGCCCAAAAATATATCATGAGATCTCAAATACAGTTTAAATTTTTAGTGGCTCCATTAAAAAATAAGAAGTAATATGTGAAATTAATGAAATAACATGCTTTATTTAACCCAACATTTCCTCACAATGACCTTTCAACCGCTAATGCATATAACAATCTTCAGTGAGCGGTTCAATATTCTTTCTAGCCTTTGAAATCTGGTGTGTATTTTACAGCTACAGTCCATCTTAGTTCGGGCTCCTCATGTTTCAAGAGCTCACATCCACAAGCCACTATTGGCTCCCTTACAGGACAGTGTGGCTCTAGATTTTCTATTTTAAAGGAAAGAAAAAGGAAGCTTAAAGGTAAAATAGAAAGGAGAAGAAGGAGCTATTAAGCCAATTACGCTCAATAAGCCAAATAAATTTATAGTGTTCATGCAATTGAAAATATATTTCTGTTTCCTCTGAAGACTAGACCCGATCAAATCAAAGCAGCTTTTCTTAAGAGACTTGGGAAACAATGTAAACAAATGCTGGAAGGGAAGAGAGCTTTGAGATGACCTAAAAGGCAGCATGTCATACAACATATAAAGAGATAGCAATAAGACTGTCTAAGAGATCACCTATAAGACATGACCATAGGAATGGGATGACCTGAGACTATGTTAGTTAATTGACTAATAATATTGTAAACTCCAACTTTAGTAACAAGAATTAGCACTCACGGCTTCAAAGATCAAAAGCAAACAATGCCAATTTAATATCTACGTATTTTAGGTAAAATATAGCTCAAATGTCCTAATGAAACCATAATTTAAAAAAAAAACTTTAAATGTGTTTTAAACAGATATTAGTTAGAAGAAAAATTTGCACCAAGCATAATTCTACTGAGGCCTTGTAGCCATGCAGAATTCAATTCCCATATTATATTCTGTCTTATTTCAGTGAAATGTGATGTATGATTTACCTTAGCAGTACAACAGTGAGTATCCTAATGAACTCAGAGGACTTTACTAATTTATCTCTGTAGCTTTTACCAAACAACAATAAATTTATATACCTCCAAGCAACTACAACTTGGAGTAGTGCCAAAAAAAATTCAAAATACCAAGGAATATAAAACCAACTAAAAGTTATTGTCTACTATCTAAACTGTTTTCTTTTGATAAAAAAATTTTAATAGAAAATCCCAAACTTAAAAACACAAAGTAGAAATCTGAGTCAGAAAATGTAAACACAAATGACAACAAGATTTCAAAAGGAACAATTAGAACAGTAAGGCTTGAATCCTTGAAGACAACTAAATAGATCCAGATTCCTGAATGACCTGTGATTCAAACAGCACCAAAAAGTAGGAAATGCCATGTTCACGTGAAAAGATCATATGTAGCTCTGAACACAGAGCATGCATTCAAATAGCAGCTGCAAGACATTTCACTAAAATAACTACTTTCTATGCCTCACAGAAGAGTTTAAGTACGATTGACCCTTTGAAAAAACACAGGGTTAGCACAGTTAAAGGTTTACATATAACTTTTGAGCCCCAAAAGCTTAAGTGCTAATAGCCTACTGACATAACTACTGATGCTCCACATGCTTACCAACAGAAGGCTTAATGATGACATTAACAGTCTACTAACACATATTTTCTATGTTATATGCTTTAAACACTATATTCCTACAGTAAAGTCAGAGAGAAAAAATGTGATCAAGACAAAATTAGGAAGAGAAAATATATTTACTATTCATTAAGGGGAAGTGGATCATCATAAATGTTTTCATCCTCATTATCTTCACATGGAGCAGGCTGAGGAGGAGGAGGAAGAGGAGGGGTTGGTCTTGCTGTCTCAGGGGTGGCAGAGGTGGAAGAAAATCTGAGTATGTAAGTAGATTGGGCAATTCAAAATTGTATTGCCAGGGTCAGCTGTAGTAGTAATAAGATCATCATGATAGTGAAGTTTTCAATTTCTCCTAATTCCTCCCAAAAACCATAAACAAAAAAATATGATTGTATACACAGCACCAACAACACAAATGAGCACAAATGAGTTATTTAGCCAACATAGTCCCCGACTTCCGGTGGCTGTGGTTAACTTAGCTCTAGTGTCAGGATTGTGTGAGGTCGGATGGTTGGTTTGAGGCGAAGAGACAAGTAAAGTTCCCTACTGACCACCCCTGACGGAAGTAACTCCTTCTTACAAAAAGACTCCGTCTTCCATTTCACGAGGCACTTTTCCAACAAGGAGCAGATGTTTGGCTGAATCCATACAGACTGCATCCAAACAGACAAGGACAATAACTAGGCACACTCTTCCACTATCGGCCCTCACCAGAGGACTCTGTGGCCAGAAAAGAGCAGGGTTTGACGAGCTGAAAGTGGCCGTCTTAGCATCTCGCCATCACTTGTGATTGATTTGCTTTCTAGGAAACTGATTTGCTTTCCAGGAAACTGATTTGCTTTCCAGGAAACTGATTTGCTTTCCAGGCTCACCAGGGCGAGTATTGAAGGACCAGCGAGTAGGCAAGGCTAGGAGCAAAACTGCAAATTTATTTTTTGGTCAGCCAGCTTTGTGGGGGAGGGGTGAGGTCCATCGGTCTCCAGCAGGGGAGGCCCAGGGAGTCGCCCGGTGGAGTTCTCGGGCAAGGTTCGTAATGCAGTCCTGACAGGAGTGGGGGCTGAGGAAGTTCTCGCAGGCGCCCGCTGGGAGCGGCTTTTATGTCCTGGGCCTGGGAGTGGGAGGGCAGTGGGCGGGACATAGGTGGGTCGGGCCGGGCGGCAGGCGTGGCTAGGCGGGTTCCGTCAGAGGTCGGGTTGCACCTGCGCAGTCAACCTGTGTCTTTCCCGGGCGTGGGAAAGTTGACGATGAAGAACCTGGAACTGCGCCATCTTGCCTCCCTTGGTCCAAACTGATAAGCACTCAGCATCTGCCATGAAAGGCTCTGCCCACATCCAGGACCCTGCCTTGCAAGACCCTGACTCTGAAGGGCTCCCCGGTCAGGCCGGGGCATTTGTTTTGTCCATGTCGCTCTTTGTTCATTAACCATTTTTCCTATTTATTTTGATGTTTAATGTTGCTTTATGTGTTGTAAAATATTTAATATATAGTATTTATATATTGATTAAATATACTATCATGTGTGGTTTGCAATGTTGATTGACTTGTGGAATGGCTTGAGCCTGTGCCTGAGGTTCTTACCGAGGAGCACGGAACCGGAACCGGAAGTGCTGCAGGGAATCCCCCCCACCCGGAACTCCATGTAGCCAAAGCTTTTATGACTGAAATATCAAACCACAGTCTGACCGCCTGGGCGCGGTGGCTCACACCCGTAATCCCATCACTTTGGGAGGCCGAGGTGGGCGGATCACAAAATCAGGAGATCAAGATCATCCTGGGTAACGAGGTGAAACCCCATCTCAACTAAAAATACAAAAAAATTAGCCGGGCGAGGTGGCGGCACCTGTAGTTCCAGCTACTCCGGAGGCTGAGGCAGGAGAATGGCAGGAACCCGGGAGGCGGAGCTTGCAGTGAGTCGAGATGGTGCCACTCACTCCAGCCCGGGCGACAGAGGAGACTCCGTCTCAAAAAAAAGGTCTGAACTTGTGGAAAGACACACACGTGCCTGGACCTGGCTATCTCTGACCTTGCACTACTCATGCTACCTTAAAAACCCCAGGAAAAAGGCGCCAACAATAATCCACTCAAATAAGAGAGGACCCTTTCCTGAGTCCGGGAATGGCCAACAAAATAGGGACAAATGTTAATTTGCCGATGAACGCGGAAATCTGCACTCAAATTGGTGAGGAATGAGCTGTGGAGTTTGAGAATTTCAGAAATATCAAATAACTACTAATAACAATGACCTTGACAAGAATAAAGCCTCACCTTCAGGGAAAATTACGAGCAATAAAAACCCAGCTGAGCAGGTCAGAACACTGAGTAAGAAGCAAGAATGTTTAAAGAATGGTTGGTGAGAGGGGCTTGCAAAAAGCAAATCAAGAAAACCTTGAAATAACAAAATACCACATCTAAACCAGAGGAATCTGCCTTGAAAGACAAGGTTCGTGGAGCTCTAGAGTTGACAGGGAAATTGTCCTGAACCAGATTTGGCTCTGAGAGATAGAGAAGAACTGTACACAATGAACATGTTTCACGTATTCATGGCCACAAGAAAGAAAGGAGCCTGAAGCTGGAAAGCTGAGACAGTCCTCCACTTCACTCCCCCACCTCCACAAGAACTGCTTTAAATAGCCCAGGGAAGCTCATCCCATTAGATCTCAGGGAAAAAACTGATATGGTCCAATACCAGACAAATGTATTATGAAAAGAAATAAGAAAATGAACCTACCTTTAACAGAAAAAAAAACAACAAACCAAAAAAAATGTGGCAACAAACAAATGAATAACTCAAATATTGTAAAATAAGCCAAATTAAGAAGATCAGAAATAAATAAGCTCAGAAATATGAAAGACTAGACAAAGGAAGACACAAAATGAAAACAACAGATCTTAGGAAATAATGAAGACAGACTAAATTTTAAAGAACATAATCATGAATAAACATAATGAAAACCTCAGTGAAAAAAATAAGAGAAAGATGGACACAATAAAGATAACTATATTTGGAGCATCAAAACCAAAGCAACACACACACACACACACACACACACACACACACACAGACACACAGAAAAAGTAGATGAAAAGCTGTTCTGAAATAAAAGATGTTGTGAATCTACACATATATATATCAGGTAGTTGGAAAATTTGACTCAGAGCATAAGTTATGATTTGTAGATGATATGGTCTGGTTCTGTGTCCCCACCCAAATATCATCCCAAATCGTAATCTCCACATGTTGAGGGAGGGACCTGATAGGAGGTGATTGGATAATGGAGGCATTTCCCCATGCTGTTTTTGTGATGGTGATTGAATTATCATGAGATCTGATGGTTTTAAAGTGTCGTGCTTCCCCCCCCTTCTACTCCCATGTAAGGCCTGCCTTGCTTCCCCTTTGCCTTCCACCATAATTTTAAGTTTCCTGAGGCCTCCCAGTCCAGGCTTCCTGTTAAGGCTACAGAACTAAGTCAATTAAACTTCTTTTCTTTATTAATTACCCAGTCTCAGATAGTTCTTTATAGCAGTGTGCGAATGAATACAGAAAATTGGTACTGAGAGAAGTGGGATACTGCTATAAAGGTACCTGAAAGTGTGGAAATGACTTCAGAGCAGGGTAATGGGCAGAGGCTGGAACAGTTTGGAGGACTCAGAAGAAGACAGGAAGATGTGGGAAGGTTTGGAACTTCCTAGAGACTTGCTCAATGGTTTTGAGCAAAATGCTGATAGTGATGTGGACAATGAAGCCCAGGCTGAGGTGGTCTTAGATGGAGATGAGGAACTTGTTGGGAACTGGAGTAAAGGTCACTCTTGCTATGCTTTAGCAAAGAGAATGGTGGTGTTTTGCCCCTGCCCTAGAGATGAGTGGGACTTTGAACTTGCGAAAGATGATTTAATGTATCTGGCAGAAGAAATGTCTAAGCAGCAAAGCATTTGAGATGTGACCTGGCTTTTTCTGAAAGCATACAGTTTTAAGCATTCACAAAGAGATGGTCTGAAACTGGAACTTATATTTGAAAGGGAAGCGGAGCATAAAAGTTTGGAAAATTTGCAGCCTGACCATGTGGTAGAACAGGAAAACCTATTTACTCGGGAGAAATTCAAGCTGCAGGCTGCAGAATTTTGCATAAATAAAGAGAACCCAAATGCTAATAGCCAAGACAGTGGGGAAAATGTCTTCAGGGCATTTCAGAGATCTTCAGAGCAGCCCCTCCCATCACAGGCCTGGAGGCCTAGGAAGGAGAAATAGTTTCATGGGTCAGGCCCAGGGCACTGGTATTCTGTGCAGCCTCATGACATGGCACCTTGCATTTCAGCAGCTCCAGCCTTAGCCATGAATAAAAGGGGCCCAGGTACAGCTTGAGCCATGGCTTCAGAAGGTGCATACTCCAAGCCTTGGTCACTTCCATGTGGTATTAGACCTGTGAGAGTGCAGAAGAAAAGAGTTGAGCTTTAAGAGCCTCTACCTAGATTTCAAAGGCTGTATGGAAAGTAAAAGTCTGCTGCAGGGATGGAGCTGTCATAGAGAACCTCTACTAAGGCAATGCAGAAGAAAAATGTGGGTTTGCATCCCCTACACAGAGTCCCCACTGGAGTACTACCTAGTGGAGCTGTGAAAAGAGGGTCACCATCCTCCAGACCCCAGAATGGTAGATCCACCAACCGCTGTCACCATGAGCCTGAAAAAGCCACAGGCACTCAACACCAGCCTGTGAAAGCAGCTGCAGGGGCTGTACCCTGCACAGGCACAGAGATGGAGCTGTCCCCAGCCTTAGGAATCCCCCTCTTGCATCAGTGTGGCCTGGATGTGAGACATGAAGTCACAGGAGATTATGTTGGAGCTTTAAGATTTAATGGTTGCCCTGCTTGGTTTTGGACTTGCATGGGGCCTACAGCCTCTTTGTTTTGGCCTATTTCTCCCATTTGTAATGGGGGCATCTACCCAGTGCCTATAGCTCCATTATATCTTGGAAGTAACTAACTAGCTTTTGATTTTACAGGGTCATAGGCAGAAGGAACTTGCCTTGTCTCAGATGAGACTTTGCACTTGGACTTTTAAGTTAATGCTATACATATATATATCATTACTTAAACTCATATATATATAATCTCATTACTTAAACTCATATATATATATAATTACTTAAACTCATATATATGTGCAGAATTTTGCATAAAGAGAAGCCAAATACTAATAACATATATATCATTTTATATATATATGAGTTTATTAAGTATTAACTCACACAATCACAAGGTCCCACAATACACAATAGGCCGTCTGCAGGCTGAGAAGCAAGGAGAGCCAGTCCGAGTTCCAAAACTGAAGAGTGTAAAGTTTGATGTTCGAAGGCAGGAAGCATCCAGCATGGGAGAAAGATGTAGGCTGGGAGGCTAGGCCAGTCTCTTTTCACATTTTTTTGTCTGCTTCATTGTTTCCTTCTCTGGCAGCTGATTAGATTGTGCCCAGCCAGTTTAAGGGTGGGTCTGCCTTTCCCAGCCCACTGACTCAAATGTTAATCTCCTTTGGCAAAACCCTCACAGATACACCCAGGATTGATACTTTTTGTCCTTCAATCCAATCAAGTTGACATTCAGTATTAATCATCACACCACCCAATTCTCTTTTCAGATTGTAATTCCCCTGTGTCAAGGGAGGAAACTGGTAGGAATTGATTGGATCATAGAGAGGCAGTTTCCCCATGCTGTTTTCATGATGGTGAGTGAGCTTTCATGAGATCTAATGGTTTAAAAGTGTGGCGCTTTCTCTCTCTCTCTCTCTCTCTTTCTCTCTCTCTCTCTCTTTCTCTCTCACTCTCTCTCTCCCCCTCACCATATAACATGTGCCTCACTTTCCCTTCACGTTCTGCCATGATTGTAAGTTTTCTGAGGCCTCTTAGCCACTTCCTGTTAAGCCTGTGAAACTGTGAGTCAAATAAACCTCTTTTCTTGATAAATTACCCAATCTCAGGTAATTCTTTATAGCGGTGTGAGAATGGACTAAGACAGAATCCTAATATAACTATGTGATTTTGAAGTTAAGAAAAAGGATGCTTTGTGTATCCAGGCACCCCCAAAAACCCAAATCCACCCACTTACAAGGGAGAGAAAAAAAAATTAATATCAGATTTTTTATCACAACATTATATGCTAAGAGACAATGGAGCAACATTTTAACATTATTAAGGAAAGAAAATGTAAGTCAGGAATTTTTGTATTAACCTAACAGTTCGTGAAGTTTTGCTGCAGATACCAGAGACATACGTTAAGATCATGTTAGAACTCAGGGAATATTGTATTCATCAGCTCTTTCTGATACATCTATTTAACCAACATGCCTTGTATACCATGAAATTATTAGAAATGTTTAAGTACAGAGGTCTAAAGATCATGTGTCCCTACAACTCAACAACAGAAAGACAAACAATATAAAATGGGCGAAAGACTTAGACTTAGACATTTCTCCAAAAAAGATATGCAAACAACCCATACACACATAAAAAGATATTCAATATTATTAGTTATTAGGGAAGATAAATGAAAACCACAATGAGATACCACTTCACAATTTCACATCTATTAGCAGGACTACTAGTATGACTCCAATGAAACAAACAAACAGAAACCCCAAAATAACAATTATTGGCAAGAATGTAGAGAAATTGGAACCCTCACCCATTGCTGGTAGGAATGTAAAATGGTGCAACTGCTATGGAAAACAATTTGGTATTTCCTCAAGTTACAGAGTTACCATATGACCCAGCAATTACACTCCCAGGTATATACACAAAAGAATGAAAAATAGTGACTCAAACAGATATTTGCAAGACATTGTTCAATGTAGCACTATTTACAATAGCCAAAAGGTGGGAGCAACCCAAGAACCCATCAACGAATGAGTGGATTATAAAAATAAAGCATGGTCTCTACATACAGTGCAGTATTATTAAATCTGTAAAGAGGAATGAAGTGCTCTACATGCTACAATAAGGATAAAACTTGAAAACCTGATGCTAGGTGAAAATAAGCCAGGTGCAAAGGAAAAATAGACTATGGCTCCATGTGTATGAAATATATGAAATAGATAAATTCATAGAGACAGAAAGTAAATTAAAGGAGGAGGGAGAAATGGGGAAATCATGAAACTCTTGTTTAAGAATTACAGTGTTTCTGTTTGAGATTTTAAAGAAGTTTTGAACGTAGATAGTGATGATGGTTGCATGACATTGTGAATGCACTTGATATCACTGAATGGTACCCTTAAAATAAATGAAAGTTTTAAATATGAATTTATCACAATAGGTTTTAAACAGTAATTTTAAAACTTGATTACTATAGAAATAAAATTATCAAAATACGGAAGGAGAAGAGGAAATAGAATTAAAATAAGTTCACGAATTGCCTTATAGGGGTTTGCTGTGTTAAATTACACAAGGAGGAGGCCATTCACCTGAGACTGTCTCCACATTTTAATTCCTGCATAATGAATTTCAACCTAACTTAGCATGTAAACAAACCCAAATTTGACTTATGAGTGTAACACCCAGCTAAGTTTCAACCAATGATAAGCAGCCATGTATCAGCCAGTCACAGCAAGCCCACACATCACATGATACCCAAATAGGCAAATGCCTCATGATAGCCAAGCAGGTGATTTCTCCACTTTGCTTCTATGTCTATCCCATGAGAGGTCACTGCTCATGCTGCTGGGCAGAAATCTCTGAATCTCTCCTGGTTCCAAGTGCTGCCCGATCCATGAATCATTCTTAGTTCAAATAAGTTCTGCTAAATTTAATGTGTCTAAGAATTTTCTTCTAACAGTTGGAAGGAAGGGGCTATTTCTTGCATATGACAAATCTAGTAGCAGGATTTTAAATATGTCTAATAGTACAAAGATTTCTAAGCCTAACGCTCAGGTCTCTTTGTGAAAGTGCTGATCGCTGAAATCTTGGTTTTGGTCAACGTTTCCCTTTATCCCTCATCTTTGTCTTCTTTGGATAACATGATCATTTGCCTGGTACTCACTCCCAAGAATGGATTTATGACAAGTATATCTTATGAATTGTTTTCACTCAGTCGACTGTGCTCTGCTGGGTACCGTGCTATCTTTGCTGTGGTTAGTGATGATGGTGGCTGCTGGAGCTAGCTGCTATCTTTGCTATGGTTAGTGATGATGGTGGCATGCTGGCACTAGCGTCTATCTTTGCTGTGACTAGTGTGATGGTTGCATGACATTGCATGAGAAGCCTGATGCCAATTGAATTCTCATTTCTTTCTAAGTGGCCTATCTTGGTATTTGTGTTTTTGTTTCACTTTGCTTTTTCTCTCCTGTCTGAAATTGTTCAGAATCTTCTATTTAACATTGCTGAATGGGTTCGATCTTTTTCAATCATTCTTACTCCTTATCATTTTGAAGTCTCAGTTTTCTTTTGAACACTTGAAAATTTTATTTATCTTCCTTTTATTTTTTTACTATGTTCTTTCCTCCATTTTCTCTGCCATTTTATTTTCCAAAATTGCTATGAATTAAATGTTGAATCATCTAAATAGATCCTCTTTCTCTATTGTTTTTCCTTTTTCATTATTTCCTCTTTCATCTTTATGCACTAGGAAATTTTCAACTGAAAATTGCAACCCTTTCATTGGCAATTAAATTTTTACTTCCAAGACTTCTCTCCAGCCCTCTGTTTCTTTAATATTTTCCATATAAAATGATCTTATATAAGTATAAAATATATTTAAACATTCCTGAGGACACCAAATTGAGATATTTCTGTTTTTTTGGAAGTTAAGCTATCTAAATTATTTTTGTTGTGTGGCTATGGTTCATTAATTTGTTTAGGGGTATCAGGTAGAAAGGCAGGTATTGTATTCCTCTGGCCCTCCCTTATATATGCTGTAATAGTGAAGCTTTCCTCCATGGAATAAAATTGGAGAGCATTTCAAAAGTACACTTTTCTAAAACTTAACCTTTAAATATTCAAATTCATGTGGCTTAAATATTCAACTGAAAGTCTAGCTTTTAAAACAATCCTCAAGGTGACTTTTATAATCAACTAGGCTGGATATTTCAATTCCAGTCTTATAGACCTAGGTAAATTGAAGGAGTCTAATCACAGGGCCAGAGGTGACTCACTTTATGTTGGATAAACTTTCTGCAGCAGAATCACCTGAAGATTTTTTTTTCTTTTTAAATATACTTTTTTTTTATCCATTCCAGAATTCCTAAAGCAGGCTATCTAGTGGTGACACTTGGAGATCTGCCTTATAATAAGTTCCTTAAATGAAACTTAAGCACACAGGTGAGACCCTCCGCTGTAATGGAACTCAAGGCTTACCCCAACCCCGAGATTATCTCGTCTTAGCCTAAGGAGTACACAGGACATTAGTCAAGGCCAAGCATGCTGGGCAATGTTGCTGGAGTGTACTTTCAGGTGAAAGGCACTGGAAACTCTTTAGCATGTCCTCTGGATTATTTCCATGGGACTCTCCTTTTATATGATGACTGTTTGGGTTTTCTTTTGAGTCCACACTATTTTGGAACATCTTTCTCATCCGTTGATATGATGAAAGGAGTGTGGGCTCTACCCTTAGTCTCATACAACATTGAGAAGCCAAACGAATTCCAGAGTCAGGCCCAAAGGAAAGGAAGCCTATGTGGGCTGGCTTCTCAGTTAAGCACAAGGGCTTCCTGTGGCTCAACAGTAGTCAGCAGAGCTCACCAGGGCTATGAACCTACAAAGGAATGGGTTGTCACAGTACTTAGCATTAAAGAGAACACATTGACTGCTCTACATAAAATAGCACCGCCCCACCCATTTATCTCTAATCTCTTTCCTGATTTATTCTTCTTCATGGCACTTATTTCCACTTTATACAGTATATAATTATTTGTTTTCGTTGTCTGCCTCCTCTCCAAGTACAATTTAAACTCTATCCAAGTTGAAGATTTGTTTCTTCTCTACTATATGCCTAGCATGGTGGGCCTCTGATAAATATATATTGAATTAATACAGTTACCTTCATGTGTCTTCTATGTTTATCTCTTCTGCAGTCCTAAGAACAATAGGCAAAGGATGAGAATAGCTATTGAATATGGTCACGAAAGTTGGCTTTGAGAAGAGAAGATATGAAACTCAAGATTCTAAACACTGGCATTACTAACACCAATAGACAAACATTGCAATTAGATTCAATACATTTTCTTTGAAATGTTTTTTAACAGTTCAAGTGTCCAACAGGAAGCAACAAATCAATAAGCTTGTATACCTGTTAAGTGGGTACATACTTCTCTTCTTGTTATGATTGTCAATGTGTATACTAAATTCAGAGCCAGTCTTCCTGCAGTTTCATAAAAGGCTCTATTTCCATTCATGATAAATTTGTGAGATTTATTTGGATGGAGTTACATAAAGTAATGGATGTTTAGTATGAAGGAACTTATTATAAAACACTGTGGTAGTCTAATGAGATAATTTTGGAAAAAATAGTAGTTGACAGTTTATTATTGCTGACAAGACTGGCAACTTAGATTAGTGTGAGAGTCTCTCACACCACGAATGGTATTTAAAGCCAGGTAAATAACTAAGAAAGTAAACCTGTTTTGTGATTTTAGAAACAATAAATTATAGGGGTTTTCTTCTAAAAAAAATGGAACAGGTTGAGTTATGGGCCTATTCCATTATAAGTAAATACAGCAGGTAGATATTCTAATTTATAAATATTTAATATTGAAGAAAGTAAATGTATGAGACTTGAATTTCTACAGTTTACAGTTGCAATCAGCCATGTTCTAAACTTAGAGACACTGATCACTAAGAACATGACTTGCAAAGTCAGGTCTGAACCCCGTCAGCCTTTGTGTAGACCATTTAGTTTTACCTTCAAAATACAATGACCGTTCTAACACTGGCAATTGTCTCCACTGCTGCATCACCTGGCCTGAGTAACCACCACCCTCACTGGGCTTTCTCAGGTCTTTAAACCGTTTTTTTTTTTTTTTTTGGATTCATCCTAACTGCCCTAAAATCAAATTTCAATACAGCATCCAGAATTATCCTTTTGAAGCTTAAGCAAATTGACATCACCCCTGTGGTCAGGGCTCCCCGCTTCACTGAGAGTGGGAGAAAGACCTAGCACAGTTTTTCTCCTCTGGACACCATCACCTCCCCACCACACCCCCTTTTCCTAGCAAGCGTCCTCCCCATTGTCCCTCCCCAGCCAGTACATGGGCTTCCCCACCGCACCTCAGACACACAGCGGGCTCCCATGTGAGGGCCTTTGTGCTCACGGTTCCCTCTGCCTAGGATGTGCTTCCTCTCACCGTGCTCGTGGCTAATTTCCTCACCCACGTTCAGTCCTCGCTTAAGCATTACCCACTCATGAGCCTACCCTGCCTGCCTGCACCTGCCCACCTGTACCCCAATCTTGGTCTAGTTTTTGCCATAGTACTTGTCGCTTCTAACGTGTTGTATAATAGACTTGCTTGCTTTTATTATTGCATATTGTCTTTCTCCCATAAACAAGTCTGTAAGTTACATTAGATCGGAGATTTCTGTTGGAACAGATCTGAATAAGCCTTGCTATTATTCTTAGCATATTTCACAATCCTCAGTTCTTTTAGAGTTTTCGTTTCCAGGGACAATCTCTGTTCCTGCCCATCTCTACCCCAATCTTGGTCTAGCTTTTTCCATAGCACTTGTCACCCCTAATATATTCTATAATAGATTTGTTGGTTTCATAATATTACTGACATTGTCTTTCTCCCACAAACAATACTGTAAGTTACATTAGACCAGCAGTTTTTGTGGTAACAGATCTGAATAAGCCCTGACATTCTTCTTAACACATTTCACAATCGATCTTCAGCTCTTTTTAGAGCTTTTGGTTTCCAGACACCCTTATAAATTCTGACCATTGTTTTATATCTTTATATTTTTTGTTTACATTCACCTATATATAAGAAGTTAAATCTAATTTAATAGGAAATGATCGATGCAGTCACTTTTGGTGTCTTTACATGATTTTGTCTGTTTCTTCTCACTGGCATTATCTTCAACTGCATTGTCAATATCATGCTTTTGAAAGGCTTCTCATTTCCCTGCAGCTGAGTGACTGCGGGACTCTTAATTTATAAAGACAAGCGCCCGGTCTAAGTGATGGGTCTGAACTGTGTCCTTCCTCACTTACGCAGATTCCAGAGACTGCAGGCACTGAACATTGACACTTTAGCAGGAAGTACTCCTCATTGTTTTCACAAATAAAGGAATGATGTTGTCACAAAGGCAGGGTGAACATCCCTCGGGCATCCAGCTTTAGCAGGGTAAGATTTCCAGATATCTGAATATCTGAGGTCAACGACAGGCACATTTTCTCTGTGTTATGAATTATGTGAGACAAGCACAAAGTTTCTCCCACCAAACTAGGCCATCTCATGACAATTCTTACAACAATGCCCCTTGGCTTTCTCCCGCCACGGTCTCCCCTTCAGAACCTGCTCACTGGGGTCCTGCATGTATTTGCATCTGCCACCCTGTGCTCCTGTGAAACCAGATTCTTTAGAAACATGATCATGTAGTTCTGCGGACACATCCTCATCACGACTTTCATCTCAACACTTATTGGTGTTACCTGATATATCATGTTAATTTCCTATTGTTAAAACTGAATGACTCTTCACATACTCTGAGGCTAGATTCTCATAGGCTATGTCCTCCCGAGAGTCAATGGGTGCTGTCCTACCAATTCTTCCTTTTTCAGTGTAGCAGATTTGCATTTCTTCAAAGTGAATTTCACAATAAAATGTCTCTAGCCATGAATCCATCATTTTGTTTAAAAGATCAAAATCCATGTCCAGATAGCCAAATTTTGTTGTTTGAGATCTTCTACGTAAACTGTTGTTTAATTTCAGTCTTCTCTTTATCATTTCACTATTACAAACTTAAACAAAAAATAAATTAAAATACAATCTTTCCTCCAACTTCTTCAGTATTCATTTCAAAACATAAAATTGTGAAGAAAATTATCAAAGAAGAAAAGCCAGTATAAATGCACTTTAAAATGAAAAGACATAAATATGATAATTTTAGTAATTTCTCAAAAACAACTATTACAAAATACAAATGTAGCAGTTATGCTAATGAAATTACTCAGTCTGAAAAAGCTTTTAGAGATTTACATGCTACTTAGACTGAATTATAGTTCATCTATCAAACATAGGAAGAAACTAATTCTGGGAGGTGGGGTATAACGCCACTATGTAAACAATTTTGTGTTGAAGAACAATGAAGCAAAGATCATCATTCGTTAAAGCAGCCTGCTACAGACATGCTTGAATTTCTTGCTTGTTAGAGAATACATGATGAAATGGCAGACTGACTCAGTTCTACCTCCCTGAGGTCACCCCAGCACTCACAGACCTTCCAATTTTCAAATCTAGTGTCTCAAACACATTGTTGACTTCTTTCTATTCCGAATTTAGCCAGCTATAAGGATGGTAAACATTTTATTCTGCTTTATTAAGTTGAACATACTAGTTTAATTAGTTTGATAATAAATTGTATAGATTCATAGCTTCTGGAAAGAATCAAAGACACTTGTGTACTCCAACAAAATGGATGTCTCTCCTAAATACAGCTTGAATCTTGACAGTTATATATAAAGGGACTGAGGGAAAAGGACTCGTGGGTGACCTTTAGAGGCTACTCAGAATAACTTGCACTATTTAATTTCTGAGCGAGTTAGGACCAGCTTGCCTTGAGAGTCTCTCAGTCTCTTCTTGTTGACGGATGTACCTCTCTCTGCCTTCTGTGTACCGTGAGTTTTGAAAATGCACAGGGACTGGAATCCTTTTGCTACCAGATATATTGGAAACCCACAGACATGATTACTCTTGGTGGTTTTATGTGTTTTATCAGACAGTGACATCATGATGGATGAGAATGTCCTGCCAAAAAAAGTCAAAATTTCCTAACAGTAAGGTATTCACAGACAAATCACATGTACTAAGTGTCATTTAATCTAAACAATGATTTGAACATAATCCAGATCCAAAGCAGAAAAAAAATAATCTCAACTGCCAAGCTTATTATAACAAGACATTTGATTCAGAGCAAAGCACTGCTGGGATTTACAAACTACTAAAAGTTAAATAGAATCCTTTGATATAGATGGCGGGAATATGCTCTTTTGTTTTTCTATTACTATCTCATCTGATGAGGCGTCAAACATCTCACTGGGAAAACAGGAAAAAAAAACCTAGTAAATACTACCTTGCTT
>NW_016824749.1:501371-523511 GCF_001698545.2 Rhinopithecus bieti | reverse complement strand
TCCTATTAAACTACCTTGCTTTTTAACGTTCTTCTTTTATCTGTGAATCACGAAAGTAATACAGCAATAAGTAAATGAGTTGAGTGGTGTGTGCAGAAAACAGCATTCTTCCAAAACTGCTTCTTTGAGAGATAAAAACTCATGGATTAATGTGTCCAAGGGGAGATTAAAGCAAGTCCACAGGGTTGCTCTGAGACAAATAGGTATTATCCTTCACTAGAAAGGGCTTTTTATCAAGCATAGTTGTTTAGATAAAGTACAATCAACAAATATAAACTGGATATGCACTGCACAATTTTTCTATTAACACTGAGTTTTAATCTTTAAAATCACATTGAGTAACAAGTTCCTTAAAAGTCACACTCTGTGGACAATTGCCTCGGAGAACAATGACCCAATCCTCATAAATTGTGTTTAATAAAAAGCAGAATGAGCCAGGATTGGGTTATTTATGAGACACTGAGGAGTAGCTGCTCCATCCTCTAAATGGGTTCCGCCTCCAGCAGTTGTTGAGACCAGATGGGAAAGTGACAAGCTCCACTTCATACGTGACGGCATCAGCGTGGTCATAAAAGAGTCCACAGCAATTCGCTTTTGAACAGAAGCCACCTGTTTACTATAAACACACCTCCTATTTCTCAAACTGTACTTTTAATTTTCAACTTGCACCTGAAAGGTAGCACCCCTTCAAGTTCAAAGCTGCCAGGCTGCAAATCAACCATGAGTGCTTGAGGAGTTCAAGTCTCTGTGGTAGAATTTGAACAGTTTTAAAACTTTAATGTGTCCAAAGCTTGGCTGTAAATGATCCAATACATCTTCTCTTAAAAGGAAGTTTTGTCATAATTATAATTTCAGTTGGCATTTTTTTGGGGCTCTCGCTTTATTCTAAAACTATGCTTATTAAAAACAGACTCTTTACTCCTTTGGTTATTAGAAACAGATTCATTATGCCCGCTACTTTATCTCAGCATACGTGATCTATGATGGAAAACCAAAGATTTGGCTCTGGCCTGTAGCTGTAACTTCTTCACAGAAAGAAGGACTGTTTCCCCGGCATCTGGGGCCCCTCGCTGTTCATTACGAAGATCACTGGTGTCTCTAGATATCTCAGATAGTTTAGCAATGATCATATGTCTCATGGGAGAAAAAAAATTACTTTAAAAAGTTGGAGCTAACACATAAATCCAAAAATCAAATATAGGCATCACTGGAGTATCAATTCATATTACTGTGCTATAAATCTATTACAGTAGATGCAATCTCTCTCTGAACCAAAGCATTCAGTGCAGGAATGAAGCAAAAGCAGGAAAAAAACTCTTATTTGGATGATGAATTCCACAAGAAATTTATGGTATAGCTCAGTTTTTCTATTATAGGTTTTATTAGGAGCCTGGGATTAAGCTTGGATCCCTTCAGCATCTAATGTACAGATTATTTTTCTTGCCCTGTTTCATTTTGTCTGCAAACTTTCCCAGCTCAGTTCCCGCACCAAGTCCATCTACTTGCCTGTGCTGGAAGGTCTTAAAGAGTTTATTACTCATAAATTTTTGCTTTTGTTTCACATTTTATATCTGTGTCGTGGCAACTTTTTACATTTCTAGATTCAACTTTAGCCTAACTGAGAAAACAAGGCAGTGCAATCAGTGCTAGGGACGACTCTCAGCTCAGGAAGTGAGTGGGGAGGTGCTGCTCTGGCTGCTCAAACAGTCATTACATTGTTAGATTACGCATCGTCAGGTAATCCCATCAAGAGTCACACATACCATCCACTCATTTAACAAACATCTTCCGCTATGCAAATAAACTGCAAACAATTTTTTTTTATTATACTTTAAGTTCTAGGGTACATATGCACAACGTGCAGGTTTGTTACATATGTATACATGTGCCATGTTGGTGTGCTGCACCCATTAACTTGTCATTTACATTAGGTATATCTCCTCATGCTATCCCTCCCCCCTCCCTAAAGGTGGAAATGGATCAAATTTCTTGTAAATTATTACAGTGATTGAACACACAGCACAAAACCCACTTTTTTTCTCACTCCCTCCCCTGAATTCCCACCACAAACATTCTGAAACCCAGACTAACAAACCAACTAGCAGGTACCCTAATGTAGGTCACACAGCCGACTGCATTTTCATCTCCAGGATCCAGCACCTTCCTGCATTTGACGCTATTTTCAACTGCTCCACTAAGCAACTCCTACGGGGGCCACAGACATCATTTTGCACACACGGGCTGGTGGCAACTCACCTATCATTTCACAGCAAGCTCTGTCATGCTGTTTCCCAGCTTATAAGAAACAAATATCTCATCACATATATATTCCAAAGAAGTGGTGAAAAATAAATGTTCTTGACTTTATGCATTTGACCAAATAACATGAAAATATTTCTAATAGTATGGCATATGGATGCAAAGAATAAAATTAAAAGAACATGGCTTTTGTGGGAAAACAGGTCATATCTCACTTAGAGACAAATGTAAGAACTGCATTTCTTCTTCTACAATAATACGTTAGGATTAGTAATCGTAGCCAGAAACTTTCCCCAGTAAATCCTGCATGAGTTCATTGTTGAAACATTTCTAAGAAATCTTTATTCAATAGAAGACTTGCTTTCACAATTCAAAGAGCATTTGTTTGCTAATGCAACTGTTTTGTTAACTCCTGAGGATGGGAGAAGGACAATACATGCTTCTTAGAAAATAAAACCTGACAATCTCGTTTTTATAATATTTTGTTGTTTGATATACGCAGTGGTTTATAAGTCACGAGCACATGCTCCTAGCACCTGTCACTATTAACATTCCAATTTTTCAGCTGAGAAAGCAAAAAATAGGAGTTACACGGTACTACTGACAAAATCTAGTGAAATGCAGGATTGCTTTTGAATTGAAATAACTCACTATTAATTCAAAAGTTTTATCAAAATAGATAAGACATGACAAATCACATTATGTTCAGATAGCTTTTTTGGCCCCTAATCTGATGTTTTTACAAGTTTATGAGTAAAACAAATTTTGCCTTAAAATCTCAATAAATAATAATTTATTTTTTAAATGTGGGCATTTACAGAAAATCTTTACTATGCTTTATAGCTTTGCATAATTAGAAATAAATATATTTTCATGTAATTATGACTTTTTGTTTTGAAGAAATTAAATGAATTCAAAGCAATTCTTAGGGTTCACGTTTATGCAGTGCCCACTTGAGCATCGTTAATGCTGCATAACTCAATAAAGTTTTTTTATATTACTGACACAGATAGAGCCAAAACAATTGAAATTATGGAATACCCAGTTTCATTGCCTAATTCTATAATTAAAAGCTGTTATTAATATCATTATATAAATATTTATACATAAAGTTATCTAATGTTGCTCATTATTTTATAGCAACATTCTACAGCCAGGAGAGCTTTGTTGCCAGTTGCATATTGTGTAGGATGGTTGCATATTGTGTAGGGATAGGCAACATGGCCTATTGATGTCTAAGGTATGCATTAACTCTTGTTGTTAAGATTTTAACAACACAGAATGACAGAGAATATTATAATAGCTCTTTTTCACTGGCATCTTCTCGCCTAAAACTCAACAAACTCATGAGCTAGGTGTTATGTTATTTTACAGGTGCAAAAGCTGAGGCACTAATTAGTTAAATAACTTGCCTAAGGGTACCATTAAGTGGCAGACTCAGGACACAAACCAAAGCTGTGTGGCCTCAGATTCACATGATCATGATTCTCAAATCTTAATGTGCATGAAAAACATCTGTTTCTGGCCAAGATGGAGCAAAAAAGGTTCCAGATTTATCCTCCTGCCTGAGTCAATTGACAGAGTACACAAAATATACAAAACAACATTTTTTCACAATATTGGGCGTCAGGCAACGAAGAACAGTGGATGGGCGATGAGAAACACGTGGGCTGAGCCCTGTGCTTGTCCCAGCTTGCTGCCCGGTGGGTGTGACCAGCAGGGAGTGCAGCGAGGGAGATGTGGGTGATGATCAGTAGTCTCCCACAGTCAGAGAGACTGAGCTGGAGACTGGAAGTGTGAAGAGAGCTGGAGTTTTCTGGACAGAATGCTGGAAAGGAGAAAGCTGCACAGGCAGGACTTCGGAGAACTTCAGAAAGAGCCCCTTGTATATTCAGTTGCTTACTATTTAAATGCATGTGTATGGTAAAATTACACAAGGCCTAGAAAACCATCAGAAATAAGCACCAAAGCACAAAAAGGAGTGGACATAATGCCTATTCTCACTAACCATATTGGAAAACTATATTTTACTGGGCATTGGATAAGGTAGTCAAACAGATCTTGCCCTGGTAATGAGGAAAAATAGCTCTAGACTAAGTATATTAGTATCAGCTAATAGAGCAGAAAATAAAGATCCAATGAATTATATTATTTTCAACTGTGTCTCAGAACGAAGCTTAAGAATATATTAGGAAATTATCCAATACCCAAAGAAGGTAAATTTCACAGTGTCTGATATCTAAACAAAAATTATGAGACATTAAAAGAAACAAAAATATACTACCCTTAGTGACAAGAAAATCAATCATTCAAAGCTGATGTATAATGAGCCCAGATTTAGTAGAAAGAGGGATTGAAAGTGTAATCTGCACAGCTAACATCATACTGAATGATGAAAGCCTAGATGTCTTCCCACTAAGATAAAAAATAAGAGAAGAATTTTTACTCTTGTCACCACTTTACTCTATGCCCTGCACTGGAGGCTATAGCCAGGGCAGTTAGACAAGAAAAAGAAACAAATTCATCCACTTTGAAAGGAAGTAAAGCTATATCTCTTCATAGATGACTTGATCTTATATATAGAAAATCCTAAGGAATTCACTAAAACATTATTAGACCATATAAGTGAGTACAGCAAGATTGTTAGGATATAAGATCAATGTACAAAATCATTTGTATATGTAGACACTTGCAATAAACAATCCACAAAAATAAAATAAAATAAAATAAAATTCACAACAGCTTCCAAATGAATTTTATAACTTAGGAATATATTTAGCAAAATAACTGAAAATCTTATACTCTGAAAACTATAAAACATTTATGAAAGAAATTAAAGAAAGCATAAATAAATGGACAAATATCTTGTTTATGGGTCAAAAGACCCATATTTAATATTGTTAATTTAATATTGTTAAAATGAAAGCATTCCCTAAACTGATGTACAGATTCAATGCATTCCCTAACAGATTTCCAGCTGATTTCTTTGTATTCACTGGCAAGCTTATGCTAAAATTTATACAAAATTGCAAGGGGCTCCAAATAGCCAAAACCTGAAAAAGAAGAATTACGTAAGAAGACTCCCATTTCCCAGTTTCAAAAGTTACTACAAAGAAACGGTGAGTCCGACGGTGCTGTCTTGGCACAACAATAAACACAGAGATTGATGTGATCGAATTGAGAGTCTGAACTAAAACCAGGCCTCTACGGTCAACTTATTTTCAACAAGGATTCCAAGACCATTCAATGTGGGAAAAAGTCTTTTTAACTAACGGTGCTGGGCCAAGTGGACAACCACATACAGAAGAATGAAGCTGGACTCCTGCTGTGTTAGTCCATTATTGCGTTGCTGGGAAGCAATACCTGAGGCTGGGTAATTTATAAATAAGAGTGGTTTATTTCGGCCCAAGTTTCTGCAGGGTGTATAGGAAGTGTGGTGCTGGCATCTGCTTCCGGTAGCTACAATCATGGCAGAAGATGAGAGGGGAGCTGGTGTCACATGGCAAGAGAGGGGAAGGGAGTGGGAGTGAGAGAGAGTGTCACACTTTTTTGAACAACCAGATTTTGCATTAACTCAGAGTGAGAGCTCACTTCTTACCAAACCATTCACGAGGAATCTGCCCTCATGACCCAAATACCTCCTGCCAGGCCCTTCCTCCAACATTAGGAATCACATTTCAACATGAGATTTGGAGGGGGTCACACATCCAAACTACATCATTCTGCCCCGACCCTACAAATCTCAGGTCCTTCTCACATTGCAAAACAATCATGTCTTCCCAGTAGTTCCCCCAAATCTTAACTCATTTCAACATCAACTCAATTTAAGAAGACCAAAGTCTCCTCTGAGATCCCAGGCAGGTTCTTTTCACCTATAAGTCTCTAAAATAAAAACCATGATATTTACTTCCAAGACGCTATAGCGGTACAGGCATTGGGTACACATTCCCATTCCAAAAGGATGAAATTGGCTAAAAGAAAGGGGCTACAGGCCTCACACAAGTCTGAAACCCAGCAGAGTGGACATTAAACCTTAAACTCCAACATGATTCTTGAATCTGTGTCCCATTTCCTGGGCACACTGGTGCAAAGGTTGTGCTTCCAATGCCTTGGGCAGCTCCAGCCTTGTGGCTTTGCAGGGTGCAGCCCCTATGGCTGCTCTCACAGGTTGGAGTTAAGCGACTGCAGCTTTTCCACTGTGAGGTTGCAAGCTGCCAGTGGTTCTATCATTCTGGGGTCTGGAAGGTGGTGGTCCCTTCCCACAGATCCACTAGGCAATGCCCTGGTGGAGACTCTCTCTGAGGACCCCAACCTCACCTTGCCTCTTGGCACTGCCCTAGTAGAGGCTCTCTGTGGGAACTCTTCCCCTGTCGCAGGCTTCTACCCGGGCACCCAGGCTTTCTGTTACATTCTCTGAAATCTAGGTGGAAGCTGCCAACCTTCCTTCACCCTTGCATTCTGTGCGCCTGCAGGCGGAACACTGCGTGGAAGTTGTGAAGGCTTACAGTGGCTGGTGTGATCCAAAGCAGCAGCCTGAGCTGTACCTGGGACTCTCTGAGCTGAGACTGGAGTCAGAGTGCCTGGGTACAGGAAGCAGCATCCTGAGGATGTGCAGGGCCGAAGCACCCTGGACCTAGCCCCTGAGACCATTCTTTTCTCCTAGGCCCCTGAGCCTGCGATGGGAAGGGCTTCTCAGAGGCTTCTGAAATGCCCTCAAGACCTTTCTCCTATTGGCTCCCTTTTAGTCATGAAAATCTCTCGAGCAAGTGGTTGCTCCTCAGCCTGCTTGGATTCTTTCTCCACCACAGGGCCAAGCTCCCAATTTTTGAATCATCTACACTCTACTTTTCTTTTAAATGTAAGTTCCAACTTTAAGTAATTTCTTTGCTCCCACATCTGAGTGTAGGCTGTTCAAAGCAGCCAGGTCATGCCTTGAACACTTTGCTGCTTAGAAATTCTCCCTCCAGACACCCTAGGTCATCACTCATAAGTTGAAACTTGCACAGATTGTAGCACATGAACACGATGCAGACAAGTTCTTTGCTAGGGCACAACCTGGCTGAGCTTTGCTCTAGTTCCTAATAAGTTCCTCATTTCTATCTGGCACCACATTATTCTGGCCTTCGTTGTTCATACTTTATCAGCATTTTGATTACAACCATTTAACTTTTCCCATTTGCCCGAAAACACTCACTGGCGGCGCTTGTGACTGTAGCATTAACCCCAAGATAACATTGCTGCAAAAATTTCGCTTTTATTACTATTTTCACATCACACTAGAATATTGACTTTGGAAACAAAAGACTTCATCTTTATTCTGTTGTACCCTTCTGTTTTTAGTACTGGTATTTCCATTTACAAAATATAGTAATTCTCAATGGCTGAAAATGTCAAATCCTAGAAAATGTAGCATTTCTACACTTGATGTTAACAATGTTCTCAAACAGGTGTTTGCCAAAGATTTATGCGATGAATTTCATTTTTCCGAAAGAGATGATTCTGATGATTCAGATGATTTTGGTGTTAGTTCTGTTTAGAAACAACTTCAAGAACAGTTTTTGTGTTTTATTTTCACGTTGAAAATTAATCAGATTTGCTTCAGCCTCAGAGTGTGTTTATGTAAAATTAAATGAGTGCTGGCAGCACGCTGTACTTTCTTTCTAAATAGGAAAAGTGTTAACCCATCTCTAAGAAGTTCTAAAGCTTCCCTCATCTTTCTGTCTTTCTCTAAGCCCTCAAACTCCTCCAATCTCTGCCCATTATCCAGTTCAAAAGCCACATTTTTGCTTCCACATTTTCACTTACCACAGAATTATCTTTATAGCAATATTCCCCTCCTCAGTACCAATTTTCTGTGTTGGTCTATTCTTGCATTACTGCAAATAAATATCTGAGACTGGGTAATTTATAAAGAAAAGTGGTGGATTTTGGCTGACTGTACTGCAAGCTGAGCAAGAAGCACGGTGCATGTATCTGCTTCTGTTGAGGCCCTCAGGAAGCTTACAGTCATGTTGGACGGCAAAGCAGGAGCTGTTGTGTCACACAGTGAGAAAGATAAAAAGAGAGGGAGAGAGAGAGAGAGAAGGCATGTGCCATGCTCTTTTAAACAAGCAGATTTCACATGAATTCGGAGCAAGAACTCATTCATTACTGCAGAGGCCCAAAGCCATTCAAGAGGGATCCACCGCCAGGACCCAAATACCTTTCACGAGGCCCACTTCCAACACTGGAGATTACATTTCAACATGAGATTTGGAAAAGACACACATCCAGACCATATCACCTGGTTTAGATTATATACAAAAATTAACCCAAAGTGGATCAAAGACCTAGATGTAAGAACAAAACTGTAACATTCTTGAAAGAAAAAATAGGAGTAAAATCTTCATGACCTTGTATTTGGCAAAGAATTATTGGACGAGACATCAAAAGCACAGCATAAAAAGAGAGAAACTGATAAATTGAACTTCAAATTAATTAAAAACTTCTGTGCTAAAAAAATCAGGAAAATAAAAAGATTACATGCAAAATGAAAAAGGTCATAAGTCATACACATAAGAGGCGTACACACAGAATATGTGAAGAACCCTTATAACTCAATAGTAAAAAAAAATGAAACTTGGGCAAAGAATCTGGAACGATGTTTCCTTAAATAAGGTATATCAATGGCCAATAAGTGCTCAATGGCCAATAAGTTGAGCAAAAAATTGTGTGCTCAACACCTGTGGTTTTGTGCCCATTAACTACCCCATTTCCCGCCCCTACTACTCTTCCCAGTGTCTGGTAATGACCATTTTACTCTCTATCTCCATGAGTTCCATAATTTTAATTTTCACTTCCCAAGTGAGAACATGTGAAATGTATCTTTCTGTGCCTGTTATCGGAAAAATACAGATCAAACCAAAATTAGATACCGTGTCATACTCACTAGGATGGCTAGAATGAAAATTCAGATAACAATTTAAAAAGATGAAGATGTCAAGAAATGGGAGCCGTCAATAATGCTGGTGGTAATAGAAAATCATCCATTCACCTTGGGAAACAGTCTTACAGTTTCTCAAACAACTAGATGTAGAGTTATCAGATGACAGAAATTCTACTACTAGGCACAGATGATCCTCAACTTATGACGAGGTTGCATCCCAATAAACTCATCCAAGGTTAAAAATGCGTTTAACGTTTGCAATACAGCAGATTGTCCCTGATGGTGCAAACATAATACTCATTCAGTAAAATCCATAACCCCATCATAAGCCATAAGGAGCTCCTTTGGTTTTAATAAAGTTATGTCCTGATAAACCTATCATAAAGTTAAAAATTATAACTTGAACCATTGTAAGTCAGAGACCATCTATATATGCCCAGAAGAAATAAAAACATATTTCTACATGAAAAGCTATACACAAAAATTCATAGCAGTATTGTTCATAATCAACAAAATATGGACACAACTCAATGTCAATCAACGGATGAATGTAGCAACAAAATGTGTTATATCTATATGATGGAATAGCATTCAGCCATGAAAAGAAATGAGGTTTTGATGTGTGTTTTGAAACAGATAAACCTTGAAAGCATTACGCTAAGTGAAAAATGTTACAAAATACTATCTATCAGTTGTGTCTATGATACCATTCATATGAATATCCAGAATAGGGAAGTCTATAGAAACAGAAAGGGTAGTATGGGTTGTTTAGAGGTGAGTAAAGGCTGTCAGGTGAATAGTGCGGTGGTACCTGAAAGATACATAAGTTCTTCTTTAGGTAAAGAAAATGTGGCCGGGCATGCTGGCTGACGCCTGTAATCCCAGCCCTTTGGGAGGCTGAGGTGGGCAGATCATGAGGTCAGGAGATTGAGACCATCCTGGCTAACACAGTGAAATCCCGTCTCTACTAAAAATACAAAAAAATTATCTGGGCACGGTGGCAGGTGCCTGTCGTCCCAGCTACTCAGGAGGCTGAAGCAGGAGAAAGGTGTGAACCCAGGAGGCAGAGCTTGCAGTGAGCCGAGATGGCACCACTGCACTCCAGGCTGGGTGACAGAGCGAGACTCCATTTACAAAAAAAGAAAATGCTTTAAAATTGATGATGGCTTCACATATATGTGAATTTACTAATAACCATGGAATTGTACACTATAAATGGTTAAACTGCATGTATAAAATTGTATTTCATAAAGCTATTAAGAATATATAATCCATTTATTCAAAAAGGTAAAAGGAATACATGTGGTGTTAAGTACAGACGTGGAAGATATTAAAAATGCAAATAGAGCATCTAGAAAAGAACACAATATTGCAGATGAAATATGCTGAACAGTGTTAGCAGCAGATAAGACATCATGGAAGATTAGTGAAATACAAGGTACAGCAAGAGACACCATCCAAAATGGAAACTGGAAAGAAAAAAGGATTCTTTATTTTTTATTTTTGTGGGGACATAGTAAGTGTGTAAGCTTATGGGTACATACGATATGCTGATTCAGGCATACAAAGGATAATAATCATATATAGGTAAATAAGACATCCATTCCTTCAATGATTTATCCTTCGTTTGTATTACAAACAATCCGATTATATACTTTTAGTTATTTTTAAATGTACAATAAATTATTATTGACTACAGTCACTCTGTTGTGCTATCAAATACTAGATAGTATTCATTCTATCTATGTTTTTGTACCCATTAACCTTCCCCACTTCCCCCACCCCGCTACTCTTCCCAGTATCTGGTAATGACCATTTTACTCTCTATCTCCGTGAGTTCAACAATTTTAATTTTCAGTTTCCAAGTGAGAATATGTGAAATGTATCTTTCTGTGCCTGGCTTATTTCACTTAACATAATGATCTCTGGTTCCATCCATGTTGTTGCAGACAACTGGGTCACATTCTTTGATATGGCGAATAGTACTCCATTGTGTTAATGTATCACATTTTTCATCCATTCATCTGGTGATGGACACTTAGGTTGCTTCCAAATCTTGGCTATTATGAATAGTGTTACAATAAATATGGGAGTGCAGATATCTCTTTGAAAGGAGAATGATTTCCTTTCATTTGAGTATATATCTGGCAGTGGGATTGCTGGATCCTATTATGGAAGTTCTATTTTTAGTTTTTTGAGGAACTGCCAAACTGTTCTTCAGAGTAATTGTATTAATTTACATTTCCAGCAACAGTGTATGAGGGCTGCTTTTCTCCACATCCTTGCCAGCATTCATCATTGCCTATCTTTTGTATAAAATTCATTTTAACTGGGTTGAGATGATATCTCGATATAGTTTTGATTGGCATTTCTCTAATGATCAATGATGTTGAGCACCTTTTCATATACCTGTTTGCTGTTTCTGTGTCTTCTTTTGAGAAATGTCTATTTAGATCTTTTGCGCATTTTTAAATCAGATTATTAGATTTGTCCCTATTGCATTGTTTCAGCTCTTTATATATTCTGGTTATTGATCCTTTGTCAGATGGGTAGTTTGCTAATATTTTCTCCCATTCTATGAATTGTCTCTTTGTTGATTGTTTCCTTTGCTGTGAAGAAGCTTTTAAACTTGATGTGATACCGTTTGTTCATTTTTGCTTTGATTGCCTGTGTTTGTGAAATATTGTTCAAAAATCTTTGTGGAATATTACTCAAGAAATCTTTAACAGTGCGATGTACCAGAGAGTTTCCTCAATTTTTTCATTTAGCAGTTTCATAGATTGAAGTTCATATTTTTAGTCAATTTTGATTTTATTTTCATATATGGTAAGAGATAGAGAGATCTAGTTTCATTCTTCTGCATATGAATATCCAGTTTTCCCAGCACCATTTATTGAAGAGGATGTTCTTTCCCCAATGTATGTTCTCAGCACCTTTGTTAAAAATGAGCTTACTGTAGGTGTTTAAATTTGTTTCTGCATTCTCTACTCTGTTCCATTGGTCTATGTTTCTGTTTTAATGCCAGTACCATCCTGTTTTGATTACTGTAGTTCCGTAGTATAATTTGAAATCAGGTATTGTGATATTTGCAGTTTTCACTCAGGATTGCTTTGGGTACTCTGGGTCTTTTGCGGTTCCATGTAAACTTTAGAATTTTTTTCTATTTTTGTGAAAAATGTTATTGGTACTTTCGTAGGGATTTCATTGAATCTGTAGATTGCTTGCTGAAGTATGTACATTTTAACAATATTCATTCTTACATTCCAAGAACATGGAATATGCCTCCATATTTTGTGTCTTCTTCAACATTTTTAAACAATGTTTTATAGTTTTTATTACACAGATCTTTCACTTCATTGGTTAATTCTGAGATATTTTATTTTATTTGTAGTTACGGCAAATGGGAGAATTTCTTGATTTCTTTTTCAGAGTGTTCACTGTTAGCATACAGAAATGCTACTAATTTTTGTATATTGATTTTGTTTTCTGCAACTTTACTGATAATTTGTTTATCAGTTCTGATAGTTTTTTTGTGGAGTCTTTAGGTTTTTCCATATATAAGATTATATCTGCAAACAAGGATAATTTGACCTTTTTTGTTCTAATTTTGATGCCCTTATTCCTTCCTCTAATCTGATGGTTCTAGCTAGAATGTCCAATACTATGTCAAATAACAGTTGTGAAAGTGGGCATCTATGTTATGTTCCAGATCTTGAGGAAAGGCTTTCAGTTTTTCCCCATTCAGTATGATACTAGCTATGAATTTGTCATATGGGGCTTTTTTTTGTGTTGAGGTATGTTTCTTTTATACTCAAGTTTTGAGACTTTTATCACGAAGAGATGTTGATTTTATCAAATGCTTTTCAGCATCAGGTGAAATGATCACATGGTTTTTGATTTGCATATAATGAACCATCCTTGTATCCCTGGGATAAATTTCACTTAAATATGATGAATAATATTTTCAGTGTTTGGTTTAATTCAGTTTTCTACTATTTTGTTAAAACATTTTGCATCAAGGTTTATCAAGTATGAACATTACTTTTCTTTCTTTCTTTCTTTCTTTTTTTTTTTTTTTTTTTTTTTTTTTTTTTTTTTTTTTTTTTTTTTTTTTTTGATGTTTCTTTGTCTGGTTTTGGTATCAGGGTAATACCGTCCTCCTAAAATGAGTTTGGAAGTATTCTGCCCATCCTCAGAATGATTTAAAGAGGATTGATATTAGTTCTTCTTTAAATGTCTGGTAAAATTCAGCAGTGAAGCCATCGGGTTCAAGACTTTTCTTTGCTAGAAGACTTTTTATTATAGCGTTGATCTCGTTACTTATTACTGGTCTGTTTAAGTTTTGGATTTCTTCCTGGTTGAATAGTGGCAGATTGTGTGTGTCTAGGAATGTATTCATTTCTTTCAGGTTTTCCAATTTATTGGCATGTAGTTGCTCATAGTAGCCTCCAATAATTCCTTGCATTTCTACATGGTATCAATTGTTATGTCTCCTTTTTTCCTCTGATTTTATTTATTTGAGTCTTCTCTCTTTTTTTCGTAGTTAATCCAACTAACTTTCCTGTATATAACAATTGCAAAAGTCTGCATGAAATATTCTTTTTAAAAAACAACTATTTGAGGGGACTTACAGGGGCCACCAAAAAACGGGCAAAAACTAAAAGTGAGGCAACTCTTGGCAGAGGATTTCAACAGGTGAGATTTGCAAGTTTGCAACTTTTTGCCTCTGACAGTCTTCAAGCCAGACAAAACAGGATGCCCGAAAGCTGTGTTCTTTATTGGCTTCAAACTTCAGAATATAAAGATTCATTGTTGACAAGGAGACTGGAATATTGGAGGAAAAAAAAAAAGAATGGGCTAAAGAAAGGCGAGCCTCAAAATCTGTGTCAAAAATTGCTCAAGTCTTCCTCAACTAATCCAGGCTAAGGTCTTCACTCCCACTTTCATCCCTCACATATGAAGAATTCCCATCATTGTCCACTACTCACTTCAACATCAGTGTTTTCTTCACTGCTTTAGTACAGGGTACTCTTAGGGACATCGAGAAGGAGTTGGTGATAGAGTCATATGTGCCTAGTTCACTCTTATACTCCAATTTCTGCACTCTCCAAATCTTTCCTTTATATTATACCAAGGCATACACGGAGCCTCAACTTCATTTGATCTAGGCCTCCACTGGGTCTAAGATGCAGTCACAGGCCACAGACCTGGCATGCAGGGGCAGTCCCCACTGCCTGAGTGGCTGGATGGAGTGCAGAACCTCTGGTGAGGGTGTTCATGCTAAGTCCAGCCCAACAAAAAGCCAGGCTTCTATTTTCCTAGTCTGGGGAGGACACGCAGCCTAAAAAAATCATACATGTATTTCCCGAATTGTTAATAGTAAAGATTGATAATATCTTAGGAAAATGTTGCCTTTCTGCCATTGCACCAGCCATTTTCCAGCTCTGACCGTGCAGTGGACTTTATGGGACATACAAGAACCCGAGAGCCATGAGGTGTGGCTGGATATAACATGAGGAGAAATTGCTTCTTCTTGAAGAGCTGATTTCTCCTGTCAGGTTGCCACAGAGTTTTCAGTAAAGTCGAGGAGAGTTTTATCAGACTGGAGAAGAGGTTGCTTCAGCTGGTAAGGGAGGTTTGGCTGGGCTCAGAACTTTTAATTATTCTGGTTCATTTGAATCTTCTCCAACATCCCCATCTGATCTTTGAGTACCCACTCTTCCCCAACCGATAATCTGACTCTGATGTATTGATTATTCTCTTTAGAGATAGGAGATACTACCAAATGGTTACAGAGACACCTCACTTCTTTTAACATTCATTGAGTTGAGATTTTGAAGTTTTAACCTGCTTATTTCCAACACTGTTAGACATAGCACACCCCACATTCCTGCCATTCCGCATGCCTTTCACAGGGGTCTGTAATTGCAGTGACACCAACTCGCCACTTCGTGTTACAGACTTCAGGAGTCCCACGCTATACCAGACAACCAAGCTCTAGTTCCCAGTTCCTTCAAGGTCTGTTATTGTACCATGGAGGGAGGTGGTGGGGGGGGAGTATATGTGGGGGGTTCATTAATGCAAGCAACAAAATATAATTTTTGCTTTAATCAGCAAATGAATTTACTTGAAAAATCAAATTAGTGCAAATCACCCCTGGGAGGGCCTGAAAATCCGCTGAGAGATACAGGTAGGAACAATTCTCAAATACTCTGCTGGCCCACTTGTGAATAATCCCTACCCCTTTGATCACTCATGCCACTGCAGCTGGAACATCTGCCTCTGAGGCCTTAAAAGCCATTTATTTCCCCCCGTCCCTGTCAAGCAGAGTGTATCCTTGCCTTTCTTCTGCATTCATTTTTTCATGCCTGTGCACATATTTGACAGGAACTGGGTCAGGTTTTAGCCTCCTGGCTGTCAGAAAGGCTGGAGAAAGGACTTCTAGTACATACTGAGTGACCATGAGGAGTTACAATGTGAGGATGCTCTCAAAGTAGAAATCAGCAACTCAAAAGCTATGGATTGCCCCACCCATGACATGTTCCTCTCATCTACATAACTAACTATTCAGCTTGTACTTCTACTGCTGGATGTATCATGTTTAGACAATGTCTTTGGAAGAGGTGAATATGAAGGGTAGGCAGGCTTCTGGCCAGCTTCCACTGTGGAGAGAGTGAAGGACATGAGTCTGTTGCTCTCTATCACAGGGATACTGCCCTCGCTTTTGTTTCTGTTCCTCCACCCACCCCTTTTATATTCACTCATTGTGCTCTGCTCTTCTTGCTGTTACTCACATTTACCGTAGGAGCTCTCTCTAGGCAAGCAGGCCCCTTGCTTTGAGCACAGCTCTGGGTTTTTTTGTGTGAGGTCAGCCCTGCTGTCCCTGCAGGTCAGTGTGTGGGGCTGGAGTTGGAGAGGCATGCTCTGGAGAACCGGGGTCTGCTGCACTCCTCTACCTACCCGACCTGGTGTTTGCCGGCTCTCCCCGCCAGGTCTTGTGGAGTGAATTTTTTTCACTCCAAGTTTGGTGATGATTTTCTGAATATGTTCTTATGTTTACTCATGGAAAACAGATTCTCTCATGTATTTGGAAAACAGATTCTCTCATGTATTTGGAAAACAGATTCTCTCATGTATTTTTTTTTTCAGAGCTGTTTTGTTTTCTCATGTTCTTTCTTCCAGAAATGTTTTACAGTATTTCTACTGAGGACATCCTTTTCTTAACATCAGATCTGCAAGTTGTATATATTATTCTCACTTTTGATAGCAGAACACAGAGGTTTAGATCATTTAAGCAACTTGCCAAAGGCCGATAAGAACTGAATTCAGGATGTTAACTCAATGGTGATGAACCCAGAACCCAGGATCTTAACTTCTGTGGGAAGTTGCTCTTAATAAGGGTTATCTTCCCTACCATCCTTAGTCTGCATTCCAAGATCCCACTAATTTTAAATCATGAGCCTTTTTAAAATGTGAAATTACCAGGACTAGTATTTTACCTAGTTAGTCATGACTGGCACCAAATTCGTATCTAACTACAGACCCACTGATGTATCCAGGACTAATGTTTCCCAAGTATCACTTTTACTCTTCTCAAAGAATCAGACAAATTTTCCAAGTCCCTCCTTCACCAACATAGGGTATCAAAATATGGTTCCCCAGAATAAGACATGGTGGCATGTTAACTATTTTGAGTTAAAGGCACTTCAAAAATAGCAAATGCAAGAGAGGCAGTCTGAACTCTTTTCTTTGTGAAAGTGAGAGATCAAATTCCCACGTGAAAGGCGCCCTCCCTGTACCAGGAGGAAGAAAGGCATTCTTATCAGGGATGGAGAGATGAGGCTGGGCGAAATCTGTTTAAACAAGCCTTGTTAAACGAACCCTTACCTTCCTAATCACTTTTCCACAATTGGCTGCCCTCACCTGAGGCCCCTTGTCTTGTTAGGTTTTCACAATGTATTACTGTTTGTCCAAGTTAGTGTACAAGTGTTCAGCACTGACTCTTCTTTGGGTCTTCATTTTTCTTGTGAAGGTTTCTGTGTGCATGCCAAAATTACTATTAAAATTTGTATATGTTTCTCCTACTAATCTGTGTTGTGTCTGCGCCAAACATACCTCCATATATTTGAATTTTTGTTTTGTTTTTAGATTTCACATATAAGCAAAATCATGTAATATTTTTCTTTCTGTGTCTGGCTTATTTCACTTAGCATAGTATCATCCAGCCTCATCTACCCTGTGGCAAACACCAAGATCTTGTTATTTTTTTAGTACTGAATAGTATTCCTTTGTATATAAATTCAGCAGTTTATGTATTAATTGGTCCATCAACAAACACTAAGTTTATTTCCATATCTCGGCTATTGTGAACACTGTTGCAATTAATGTGGGAATACAGATATCTTTTGGAAATGATTATTTCATCTCCTTTGGGTATATGCTCAGAAGAAGGATTACTGAGTCATATGGCTGTGCTATTTTAATTTATTTAAAAACTTACATACTGTTTTCCAAAATGGCTGTACCAATCTGCATTCCTATCAATAGTGTACAAGGGTTCCCTTTCATAGTAGTCCCTTATGATCCTTTCTATTTCTGAAGTGTCTATTGACTGTTTTCTCTACACCCTCACCAACACTTGTTATCTTTCAACTTTTCAGTAATGGCCAACTAACAAGTGTGAAGTGATACCTGACAGTGGTTTGGATTTGCATTTGTCTGATGATTAATGATGTTGAATGCCTTTTCATACACCTGTTAACATTTTTTATGTCTTCTTTGGAGAAGTGTCTATTAACATATTTTGCCCATTTTTAACGGGGTCATTTATTTTTCTACTAATAAATTGTATGAATTCTTTATAAATATTGTATATTAGTCCTTTATTAAGTGTGTGATTTGCAATATTTCTTCCCAATCTAGAGGCTGCCGTTTCATTTTGTTGATTGCTTCCTGTGCTATTTGGAAGTTTTACAATTTGAGGAGTAACATTTATATAATTTATTTTGCTTTCGTGGCCTGAGATTTTGGTGTGATATCCAAAAAAATCATTGCCAAAGTCAATGGTATGCTCTCTTCTACAAGTTTTATAGCTTTTGGTTTTACATTTAGATCTCTCATCCATTTTGAGTTTATTTTTGTGTATAGTTTGAGACAAGAGTTCAATTTGATTCTTTTGCATGTGGCAATTCACTTTTTTTTCAGCACTGTTTTGTGTTCTCTCAGTGCCTTTGTTAAAAATTAGTTGAATGGGCCAGGCATGTTGGCTCATGCCTGTAATTCTATCACTTTGGTAGGCCAAGGTGGTTGGATCACTTGAGGTCAGGAGTTCGAGACCAGCCTGGCCAACATGGCAAAATCCCATCTCTACCAAAAATAAAAAAATTAGCCAGGTGTAGTGGTGGGGGCCTGTAAACCCAGCTACTTGGGAGGCTAAGGCAGGAGAATTGCTTGAACTGCAGAGCAGGTGGTTGCAGTAAGCTGAGATCATGCCACTGCATTCCAGCCTGGGTGAAAGAGCAAAACTCTGTCTCAAAAAAACCAAAAAAACAAAAAAAACAAAAACAACTAATTGAATGTATATGTTTAGATTTCTTGGCTCTTTATTGCATCCTCCTGGTCTACATGTTTATTGTTATAAAAATATCATACTGTTTTGATTACTATAGCTTTGCAGTATAATTTGAAATCAAGGAGTATGATGCCTCCAACTTTGTTTTTATTTCTTAGAATTGTTTTAACTATTCAAGGTCATTTATGTTGCCACACAAACTTTAGAACTGATTTTTGCTATTTCTATGAGGAATGTTATTTAGATTTTTGTAAGGATTCCATTGAATCTGTAGGTTGCTTTGGGTAGTATGAACATTTTAACAATATTGATTATTTCAATACATAAATATGAACTATCTTTCCATTTATTTATGTCTTCTTCAGTTTCTTTCATCAGTGTTTTGTAGCCTTTAGTGTACAAATCTTTCATTGCCTTGGTTAAATTTATTCTTAAGTCTTTTTTTGGATGCTATCATAAATGGAATTTGCTTTGTTTTTCAGTTAGATCATGATTTGTGCAGAAAAATGATATTAATTTTATATGAATTGACATTGTATCCTACAAGTTTACAAAATTCATTTATTAGTTATAATGGTTTTTTTGTATGTGGCACCTTTTATTTTCCATACAGAATCATGTCTTTGTCAAATATAGAAAATTTTACCTCTTTCTTTCCAATTTGGATGCTTTTTTTTCTCATCTGAGTGCTCTTGCTAGATCTTCTAGTGCTATCTGGAATAGAAATGGTAATAGTAGGCATCCTTACCTTGTACCACATCTTGGTGGAAAAGCTTTCAGTTTTTTCCAATTGATTATGTTAGCTGGAGATTTTTCATAAATAGACTTCATTAGGTTGAGGAACTTTTCTTTTATACCTAAACTGCTAAGAGTTTTATCAAGAAAAAATGTCGAACTTCGTGGAATACTTTTCAGCATTGACTGAGATGATCTTTTCCTTTTTAGCCTTTCATTCTCTTAGTGTGATATATCACATTCATTTGCCTATGTTAAAACAGTCTTTATGTCAGGGATAAATCTCACTTTGTCATGATATGAAATCTTTTGATGTATTATAGAATTTGGTTTGCTAAAATTTATTGAGTATTTTGCGTAAATATTTTCAGAGAGATTGGCCTTAATGTTTTGGGGGTGTTGTTTTTTCCCTTGTGATATCTTTGTCTGGATTAGGTATCAAGTAATGTTGGCCTCATAAAATGTGTGTGAAAATAATTCCTCTATCTCTATTTTTTGGGAAGAGTTTCAAAGTATTTCTGTAATTATTTTTGGAAGGTCTGGTAGAGTTCACCTGGATGCCATCTGGTCCTGGGCATCTCCTTGTCAGAAGGATTTTGTCTTCATTTATTATTGTTCTGTTTAGGCTTTCTAATTTTTCTTGACTCCGTCTTGGTAGGTTGTGTTTTCTAGGAATTTTATTCATTTATTTCAGGTTATTCAATTTGTTGGCATATACTTGTTCATAATAGTTCCTTACAATCCTTTTCATCTCTAACGTGTCTGTTATAATTTCTTCACCTTCATTTTTTACTTTTTTATTTGGTTTGTCAATTTTGTCAATTTTCTTTAAACAAACAACTCAGGTTTTTTATGGTACCTATTTGATTTAATTCTGTTCTGGTTTTTGTAATTTTTCTTCTGTGATAACTTTAGGTTCAGTTTGTTCTTTCCTAGGTCCTTGAGGTGCATGATTAAGTTGTTTATTAGAAATTTTTCTCCTTTTTGGATGTCACCATTTATTGCTATAAACTTCCCTCTTAGAGTTGCTTTTGTACATCTCTTAGGTTTAGAGATATTGTTTCCATTATCATTTGTCTCCAGATATGTTTAAATTTTCCTTTTCATATCTTCTTGATACATTGGTTGTTCAGTGGACATGTTGTTTAATCTCCTCATATTGGTGAATTTTTTAAGCTTGTGTTACTGATTTCCAATTTCATATCATTATGATCTAAAATTATACTAGATATTATTTTAAACTTTAAAATTTTTTAAGACCTGTTTTGTGGCCTAACATGTGGCCACTTCGGGAGAATATTCTATGTGTACTACATAAAAATGTGTATTCTGCTGCTGTTGGATGGCAAGATTTTATGTCCATTAGGTCCATTTGGTCAAAACTGCAGTTGAAGTCTACTGTTTCCTTACTAATTTTCTCTCTGGATCAAATTATGTTTCATAAATTGCCAATACTTTTGGCAGTATGTGAATGATATTTCAAATGTGGACTTTCAATGAATTTTTCTCAGGGGTGGGAACCATATCTCTGCCCGTGAATATCCAAATATGATGTAATATGTATCAAATTAGACATGGAATAATTTTTTAAATCAATGGTTGTAATTTTTTATATGACTATAATTTTGTCTCATTTTCCTCATCAGTCAAAGAGCTATTAATGGTAACTACCTCACATGGTTGGGTAAGGATTAAATAAAATACACCAGCACTTCATGGATATAGCATATGATGATGATGACAATGACACAGTGATAATTAGTATATTCTGCCCCCTACTTGAAGCCACATCTACAAGACTAGATATTTGTACCTAGCACAGGGGTGCCCAATTTAGCAAATAAAAGCACAGGACACACAATTAAATTCATATTTCAGATAAACAAGTAATTTTTTAGTAGAAACATGCAATATTTGAGGCATACTTTAAATTAGTTTCAGACAAACAATCAGTAAGTTTTTAGTACAATTACGTCTCAAATAATACACGGGACATACTATTCCAAAAAATTATGCCTTATTTATATGAAATTCAGATTTAACAGTGTCTTGTATTTTATCTGGTAATATTAGTCTAACACAGATCAATCATTTTCATAAACATTTATAACTATAAAACATAATTTTATTTTGAAAATGGATTGTGACATTATTGAATTAGTACTTTAAGACAAATCAATGAAACTAATTGTACATTATACAGTCAATAATTTGACAGTCTAGAATACTGGTGAGTCTACACTATTCAGCAGGAATTACATATACCCTGGAGTGACTCTTCCATCTGTGACTTAGGAGCTATGTGACCTTGGACAACTTAAATCATAATCTATATGAGCACAGATTTATTTCTTCTTTTCAAAAAAATTAAATAAAATCTGCAATCTCCCTTATGTAGAATTATTAAGAAGAGCTAAGTATGTATAATGCTGTCCTCTCCAGAAATTACTTTGTTCCTGTTTTCTCCTTCCTCTCTCATATTTAAGACAGTATTTGAGAACACCATCTGCATTGTTCTTTAAATTTTAATTGTAATTTCCAAGGGTGAATCTTGCAAAGGTAAAACTAATAGACTAGTAGATTGATTAAGTGAATTAGATGCTAAAAGGGAAACAAAGGAGAGAGGTGAAAAATAACTCTAAGTTATGAG
>NW_016824749.1:494373-501090 GCF_001698545.2 Rhinopithecus bieti | reverse complement strand
AAACTATAAAAGAGAGTAAATATAAAAGAAAGCATGTTTGAGAGAGAAGACAGTGAGTTTTAGAAATAATGAGTTTGAAATAATGATGAATTTTTGTGAGCCTTCTACCTGGGCTCCTAAAATATGCCCTTAATTTATTATCTTAATTTCATTATATATATACATATATACACACACACACACACACACACACACACATATATATATATACACACACACACAATTATATACCAATCAATAAGCTGGTTATTGTAAGGGACCTGAATATTACCCGGAACATAATAAGGCTCAGTTAATGTCAGCTGTAATTTAATTTGTTTTGGCTATTACTATTTTTATCATCATTTCAACTGACTTATTTGAAATTGTAGTATCATTCTTAACCATTTCTTAATATCTTCTTGGATTATTTTCCTTCGTTTGTTTCTACTAACATTATTATAGTAAATTTATAATTATAAAGAAGAAAGAAAAGTCATTTTCTCAAGTTTACTCTGATCAAGATAGGAAAACCCAAAACTCACTCCAAACTCTCCTTGTTCCTATAAAAATTATCTCTATTTTCTTAATCTTTTATTCAGAATCACAATAGGTGTGTATTTAAAGAAACACAAGCTTTCTATTTCATATATGCGTATATACATTATTTATATTTAGGTAAATATATGCTTATTATTTAAACTTCGGAAAATATAGAAAGGTTGGAAGAAGAAAACAGTGACTCATATTGCTAAACCACAATATTATCCATTAACATTTTAGTATTTTGATATAAGAATGTTATGAAGACCACTTCCACAGTTTTATAGCCACATTGAATTTAGACTTTATCATGTGATTTAACCTTTTCCCAGTCACTGAGAAATATTTGCTTTTTGTTGCTAATGTGAATTTCTAAAATGTGAGTTTATACAATCATGATACTATCTAAGATATGATTTTTTATATAATATTAGATCTGAAAATAATTGAATTGAACAACTTCAGACACTTCTAAAGAACAGTGGCACCTATAAGTTAGCTTTAGCACACAAAAGTCTATCCCTGGCAGCCTAGATGATTTATCTTGGAGCCCATATAATCAGCGCAGATGATGGCTGGCTCTTTGCAGAGAAACAGGAATCTACATATCCATCAGAGTTGGGACTGCCTTCAGATTGCCCATTTGGCCCAAACTTAATCCTGATGCCATATGTGCTCTTCACCCTCCATACCAACTACTGGAATATCATTCTAAATTTTTAATCTCTTTCGTAATGCTCCCGTCAGTACTAATTTCAACTCATTAACATCAAAACATTCTTGTCTCTTATTTTCAAGAGGAAGAAATATCCATTTCTGTTTTCTGCTTTTAACCAATGACATGTTTCTATATGCAAACTTTATCCTGTCACTTCCTTGAATAACATCCTAATTGGCTCACTTGGCCTTCAGAAAATTGGTAGACTCTTAGCTTGGTGTAAGGAGTCCTTCATGACTTGATCCCTCACTAGGCCTTTTTTTCTTTGTTTTAGAAATTAAACATATACAAATTAATAAATGCGACTTGCCATATAAACAATTGAAAACAAAAACCATATGATCATCTCAATTGATATGAAAAAAGCTTTCAACAAAATCCAATATCACTTCATCACAAAAATCCTCAAGAAACGAGGCATTGAAGTAATATACATCAAAATAATAAGAGCCATCTATGACAAACGCACGTCAACATCATACTGAATGGGCAAAAGCTGGGAGCATTTTCCTTGAGAATTGGTGCAAGGCAAGGATGCTCACTCTCATCACTCCTGTTTAACATAGTACTGGAAGTGCTGGCCAGAACAATCTGGCAAGATAAAGAAATAAAGGGCATCTAAATAGGGAAAGAAGAAGTCAAGCTATCTCTCTTCATGGACAATATGATTCCACACATAGAAAACCATAAAGACTCGACGCAAAGGCTCCTGGAACTGATAAATGATTTCAGTAAAGTTTCAGAATACAAGATCAATGCACAGAAATCAGTAGCATTACTACACACCAATAACATTCAAGCTAAGAGACAAGTCAAGATTGTTATCTCATTTACAACAGCAACAAAAAATTAAAACACCTAGGGACACATCTAAACAAGGAGATGAAGGAGCTCTGCAAAGAGAACCACAAAACGCTGCTGAAAGCAATTATGGATGACAAAAACCAATAAAAACATTTCATGCTCACGGAAGAATCAATATCATTAAAATGGCCATGCTGCCCAAAGCAGATGCTATTTCTATCAAACTACCAACACACTTTTTCACAGGACTAGAAAAATTATTCTAAAATTCATATGGAACAAACAAAGAGTCCAGATAGCCAAAGCAATTCTAGGCAAAATGAACAAAGCTGGAGGCATAATGTGACTTGACTTCAAACTATACTGAAGGCTACAGTAACCAAAACAACGTGGTACTGGTACAAAAACAGAAACATAGACCAAATAAACTGAGTAGAGAACCCATAAATAAAACCAAACACCTACAGCCATCTGATTTTCTACAGTCCCCAGAAGTAAGCAATGAGGAAAAAGAGTTCATAGTGAATAAATGTTGCTGGAATAGTTGGCTTATGCTACACAGAATAATGAAACTGACCCCTACTTGTCACCATATACAACAATTAACTGAAGATGGATTAAAGATTTAAATGTAAGACCTCGATCTATAAAAATACTAGAAGAAAACCTGGAAAGCTCCATTCCTGACATCAGCCTTGGGAAAGAATGTATGACTAAGTCCTAAAAAACAATTGCAACAATATTAGCAAAAAATTGACAAGTGGGGCATAATTAAACTAAAGTGCTTCTGCACAGAAAAAGAAACTATTAAAAGAGCAAACAGACAACCTACAAAATGGGAGAACACATTCACAAACTATGCATGTCTAATTACATAAAGGTCTAATATCCAGAATCTACAAGGAAGTTAACAACAAAACAAACAGAAAACAACTCTAATAAAAATGAGCAAAAGATATGAACGGATACTTCTCAAAAGAAGACATATATGAGTGGCCAACAAACCTAAGAAAAAATGTTCTACATGACTTATCAGAGAAATATAAATGAAAATCGCAATGACATACCATCTAACACCAATCAGAATGGCTAAAGTAAAAAAGCAACAGATGCTGATGAAGCTACAGAAAAAAGGGAGTGCTTATACACTGTTGGTGGGAATAGAAGTTAGTTCAAGCACTGTGGAGGGCAGTTTGGAGATTTCTCAAAGACCTTGGAACTACCATTCGACCCAGCAATCCCATTACTGGGAACACATTCAAAAGAAAACAAGTCATTCTACCAAAAAGACACATGTACTTGCGCATTCATCGCAGCACTACTCACAATATCAAAGACATGGAATGAACCTATGTGCCCATCGATGGCAGATTGGATAAAAAGAATGCGATATATATACACCATAGAATGTTTCTCAGACATAAAAAAAAAAAAATTATATCCTTTTGGCAGCATGGATATGATGAAGGCTGTTATCCTAAGTGAATTAATGCAGGAAGAGAAAAACCAAATACTGCATGTTCTAATTTATAAGTGAGAGCTAAACATTGGGTACTCATGGACATAAAGATGGCAGCAGTAGATACTGGTGATTACTAAGGGGTAAAGGAGGAAGGGGGGAAGTGTTGAAAAACTAACTTTGGGGTACTATGCTCAGTACCTGGGTGATGGTGATGGGATTCATACTCCAAACCTCAGCAAAACACAGTTTACCCAGGTAACAAATTTACCTATGGACCCCATGAATATAATCTAAAGTAAAAGTTGGAAGAAAAAAGAATTATCTTTCAATATACATGCTGAGTGGCACTTAGCTTTTTAAATAAACTTTTATTAATTAATACATTATAATTGTACATATTTTGGGGCTTACCTTAATTTATTTTCTGTTGCTTATAACTGAATATCTAAAACAGTAATTTATATTTTAGAAACAGAATTTATTTCTTACAATTATAGAGGCTGAGAAGTTCAAGGTCAAGGGGCTGCATCTGGTGAGGGCCTTCTTGCTGGTGGGAATACTCTGCAGAGTCCCCAGGCAGCACAGAGCATCACATGGTGAGGGGGCTGAGTGTACAGGCTCATGTCTCTTTTCCTTTTCTTATAAAGCCACCAGTTTTCTCCCCAAGAATAACCAATTAATCTATTAACTCATTCATTGATTAATGATTAATTGATAATAAGATTATTCATTTATAAGGGCAGAATCCTAATGATGCAATAACCTCTTAAACGTTCCACTTCTCAATACTGCCATATTAAATTAGGGATTAAATTTCAACATGATTTTTGGAGGGGAAAATGTTCAAACCACAGCAGTTACAACTTGTTATTTCCATACACATATACAATGATTACACCACAGTAGTTAGTAGATCCGTACTTTTATTCATTTATCCATTTTTTTGTGGTGAGAACATTCAAAAACCTCTCTTTAGTTATTTTGTAATATATATTGTCTTATTTTTAACCACAGTAATCCCACTTTGCACTAGAACACCAGAACTTACTCTTTCCATCTAATTCTAACATTGTTTCTCTTAACCAACCTCTCCCCATCCTTCCCTTCACTGTTTCCTTTTCAGGTACTGATAATTACTGTTACACTCTCTACTTCTACTTCTATAAAATTAACTTTTTTCTTAAATTTTATATATTAGTGAGATCATGTAGTATTCATCATTTTGTGCCTCACTTATTTTACTTAACACAATGTCTCTAGGTTCATCCATTTTGTCTCAAATGAAAGACTATTATTCTATTTTACAGCTGAATAGTATTACAATGTATAGATAAACTACATTTTCTTCATCCATTCATCTCTTTTGTGGCATTTAGGTTAATTCCAAGTCTTGGCTATGTGAATCATGCTGCAGTAAACATGAAAGTGCAGATATCTCTTGATGTACTGATTTAATTTCTTTTAAACATACACCCAGCAGTGAGTGCTAAATCCCATAGCAGTTCTATTTTTAATTTTTTTGAGAAAATTCTATATTGTTTTTTATAATAGCTGTATTAATTTACATTTCAAATAGCAGTGTATAAGGGTTCTCTTTTCTCCACATCCTCCTCAACACTTGTTTTCTTCTGCCTTTTGATAATAGTCATTCTAATTAGAGTGAGGAAGTATCTCATTAGGGTTTCAATTTACTTTTTTGTGCTGATTAGTAATGTTGAGTATTTGCATTTCTCATATATTTGTTGGCCATTTGTACGTCTTTTTTTAAAAAAATGTCTATTAAGATCTTTTCCTACTTTTAAATTTTGTTTTTGGTTTGTTTTGGTGCTGAGTTAAGTTTTTTATATGTTCTGGATATTAACAGCTTATCAGATGCATAGTTTTCAAGTATTTTTTCCATTCTGTAGGTTGTCTCTACACTCTGTTAATTATTACTTTTGCTGTGAAAAATCTTATTAATTTGTTGGAATCTCATTTGTCTATTTTTGCTTTTGTTGTCTGTGTTTTTGAGGTCCTATCTAAAAGCTCTTTGCCTATCCCAATGTTGTCAGGCATTTCCTGTATATTTTCTTCTAGTGGTTCTAGTTTCAGGTTTTACATTTAAGTATTTAATCCATTTTCAGTTGATTATTGATTAAGTTTATTTCTAGGTATCTTATTTTTTGTGGCAATTGTAAATAAAATTGTTTTCTTGATTTTTTGGATAGTAAAATAGAAAATACTTTCAGCTTTTCCCATTTAGTATAATGTTAGCTGTGAGCTTGTCATATTATATGTTCTTTATTGTGCTGAAATGCATACTATCTATACATAACTTTTTGAGGGTTTTTTTTTTTATCAGGAAGAAATGTTGAATTTTGCCCAAGGCTTTTCTGCACCTATTGAAACAATTATATGGTTTTTGCCTTTCTTTCTGTTCATGTGATTTATATCACTTATTGATTTATGTGTGTTGAATTATCCTTGCATTTCTGCATGAATACTTAATCATAATGAATGATCTTTTAAATTTGTTGTTGAATATGATTTGATAGTATTAGGTTGAGAATTTTTGCATATATGTTAATAAGGGGTATTGGCCTGTAGTTTTCCTCTCTGTTGCTGTATTGTCCTTGCCTGGTTTTGGTATCAGAAGGCTTGAAAAATGTGTTTGGAAGTACTCTCTTAAGTTTTCTGGATTGTTTTTGAAGAAGTAGTATTAATTTTTTAAATATTTCATAAAATTTTTCAGTGAAGCCATCAGATCCTGGGCTTTTATTTGTTAGGACACTTTATATGACTAATTCTTTTTTCACTTGTTATTGGAGTGTCCAGACTTGCCATTTCTTCTTAATTTTATCTTGGTATGTTGTATGTGTCCAAGAATTTATCCTCTTTCTCTAGGTTTTTCAGTTTGTTAGTGTGTCGTTGTTCATAATAGTATCTGATGATCTTTTGTATTTCTGTGGTACTAGTGGGAATGTCTTATTTTCCACCTCTAATTTATTTATTTGAATCTTTTCTCTTTTTTCCTTAGTTAGTGTAGCCTAAACCAAGATTACATTATGAAGAAATAGAAAATCTGGACAGACTAATAACAAGTAAAAAAAATTGAATTAGTAATAAGTGTCGCAACAAATAAAAGCTTAGATTTTCAATTGTGTTTACCTTTTGGGGTAGAAAACTTTGTTTTTTTTATCTTTTTTTTTTTTTTTTTTTTTTTTGAGACGGA
>NW_016824749.1:473856-493867 GCF_001698545.2 Rhinopithecus bieti | reverse complement strand
GCCTCCCAAAGTGCTGGGATTACAGGCTTGAGCCACCGCGCCCGGCCTTGTTGATCTTTTCAATTACTTTTTAAATCTTTTTTTAAAATTTATTTCTGCTTTGAGCTATATTATTTCTTTCCCTCTACACATGTGGGGTTTTGTTTTTTCTTGTTCTGTGTTTTAATCCATTAAAGAGCATCATTAAATTGCTTATTAGAAGTATCTCTCCTTGATGGATCTAGGCTTTTATTACTATAAACTTCCCTTTCAGAATTGATTTTGCTCTGTTTCATAGATTTTCTTGTAACGTGTTCCTATTCTCATTGTTTTAAGGAATTTTAAACTCTTTTTTAACTTTTTTATTGATTCATTGGTTATTTAGGAGCATGTTGTTTAATATTCATGTATTTGTAACTTTTCCAAATTTTTGATAATCATGTTTATTTCTAGATTTATATCATTGTGGTCAGAAAAGATGCTTGATATGATGTCTCTCTTCTTAAATTTGTTTTGACTTGGTTTTGTGATCTAACATTTGGTCTATCCTGGAGAATATTCCTTGTGCATTTAAGAAGAATGTGTATTTGGCAGCTGTTTTATGGAATGGTCTGTAAATATCAATTAGGTCTATTTGGTCTATGGTGAAGTTTAAGTAAAATGTTTAATTGTTGATTTTCTGTTTAGATAATCTCTTCAATGTTGAAAATGGAATGCTGAAGTCTTCTACTATTGTTGTATTGCAGTGTATCTCTTCCTTCAGATTTAATATTGTTTGCCTTATATATTTGGGTGCTCTGGTGTTCGACTCATATATACTAACAATTGTTACATCCTGCCTTTAAATTGACTCCTTTATCATGACATAATTATTTTCTTTGTCTCTTTTCATAGTTTTTGACTTGTAGTCTATTTTATGTGATTTAAGTATGGCTATTTCCGCTTCTGTTTTTTCATTTACATGGAATATCATCTTCCTTCTTTCCTTCCTTCCTTTCCTTCCTTCCTTCCTTCCTTCCTTCCTTCCTTCCTTCCTTCCTTTCTTTCTTTCTTTCTTTCTTTCTTTCTTTCTTTCTTTCTTTCTTTCTTTCTTTCTCTTTCTTTCCCTTCCTTCTTTCTTTCTTTCTTTTCTTTCTTTCTCCTTTTTTACATTCTTTCTTTCTTTCTTGACAGAGTTTCACTCTTGTTGCCCAGACTCAAGTGCAATGGTACCATCTCAGCTCACTGCAACCTACATTTTATGGATTCAAGTAATTCTCCTGCCTCAGCCTCCTGAGTAGCTGGGATTACAGGCACCCATCACTAATTTTTTGCATTTTTAGTAGAGATGGGATTTCACCATGTTGGCCAGGCTGGTCTCAAACTCCTGACCTCAAGTGATCTGCCCACCTTGTCTTCCCAAAGTGCTGGGATTATAGGTGTGAGCCACTGTGCCTGGCCCATTTCTCGTTTTTTTTTTTACTTTCAGTCTGTGTTTGTCTTTAAGGGTGGTGAGTTGAGTATCTTGTAGGCAGCATACAGCTGGGTCTTGTTTTCTGTTTGTTTTTTTAATCCATTCAGCCAGTCTATATTTTGTAATTGGATAATTTAATCCATTGATATTCAAGGTTGTTATTGATGGCTCACTCCTACAGTTTTGCTGTTTTCTGCTTGTTGTGTAGATCCTTTGTTCCTTTCTATTTTGTTGCTTGTCTCTGTGGTTGGAAGGTTTTCTATGTTGCTAAGCTTTCTATTAATATGTTGGCAGCTTAGTTTTGCTGAGGGTGGAGCTATTGGTCTGGTTGTTGGGCTTTGGGTACAAGGGCACAGTGGGATGGGCAACTGTATGGCAGACTTTCCAAGGGGTGAGGGCCTCTGCCAGGCCAGCTGTTGGACACAGTGCGTATGAATGCAGCAGGACAAATGGCTCTGTGTTGGCTTCTACTGTGCGGGTCTGCCTCTTTCCCAAAGGTTGGGGTATGATGTGGGTCCAGACATGGACTGTGCACTGGGCCTAAGCTCTGAGCAGCCAAAGCTGTTGTGCTGCAGCCATCCATGTGAATGTGGTGGAATAAAGGCAGTGCTTCAGTGATGGGGAGAGGAAGCAGCCACTGGCTCCCAAGGCAGGGTACCTATCTAGCAGTTTCAAGATGAAGACCTGAGTATAGCAGCTTAGGTAAAGGGTGGTGAGGGTTACACAATGTGGAGTCCTATTCTGAGACACTGCAGCTGAATGAACTCTAGACAACTCTCCAAATTGAATTCAAGGCCTGTAAGGCTTGTAATCCTCTCCCATGACAAGAACTGTAGGTATCTGTGGTAGTAATGGGGACTGCAAGAACTTGCAGGCATCTGTGGTAGTAATGGGGACTCTGCTGGGGGTCCCCAGCTAACCTTTTCTTCTTAAGAAAAAGGACCTACTGTCTCCAAGGTGATTTTGGAAAGGGAGAGAGTGTGGCAGTTATGATCCTTTGCTCTTCTCCCTAAGGTGTCATCCCAGGTTTCCGTGCTCCTCAGAGGTTTTGCCCCGTTCCTGGCGCTCCCCAGCCTACTTCCTCAGGCATGCCCATCAAAATGTAATTATTTATTCATTGCTTTACTTCCTTTTCAGTGGGGTGGGATAAACGCCACACAACTTTAGTCAGCTATCCTGCCCTTTCCCTGACTAGGTCTTTTCGTCTCCCTGTTGCCACACCCTAACTCCTATACTTTAGCCCAAACATTCCAATATAATTATAATTTGCTAAATATGCTATATTCTTTAGGGTCTGCACATTTATACAAACAGTTCCTTCTTGCTGAAAACAGGTGCTTACCTCTACCACCCTAGAATGGACGATCATGTTTACTTCTTTCCCTGCTGGATAACTCCTACTAATAGTTAAGTTTCATTTCAAATGTCTCCTCCTCCAGTCATATTTCTCTAACCACTCAGTTTGTATCCACTGAATCACTTCACTCTCCTTTAGGACCACATGGTGTATGGTGGGCATTGGTTTACCTGTCTCTTACAGTTTACCAAGAGCTCATTGGGGGTAAATATTATTAGTCTGTGTAGTTTCCGTGTCAAGATAGCAACTTTTATTTTAAAAAGTTGCTCACATATTTGATGAATAAACGAGTAAAATTCATTTTACTACGTCTTCCTGCCATTAAAGCTGTTGCCAGTACCAGATATTGTAAGTCGCCTGTTAGCCCTTCTTCCATTTGGAATCATTTAAGGTTCACAGAGAAGACAGGAAAAAAAATTAGACACTTGTTGAAATAGAAAAGAAAGCAGAAGAGATTTTGGAACTGAGGTTGGAGGAGTAAGGATGTTAATTGTGGATATGTTAAATCTGAGATAGCTATAGATAATATCACTGTAGAGTTTACACAGGCAGCTGGATATCAAAATTTAGAATTTATGAGAGAGAATCAAACTGGAGGTACAGTATGAGTCATAATGTGCACGGAGATGCTGGCTAAACCATGATATTTAATCTGGCCACTTAACAAGTAAATTTAGGGCAAGAAGAGAGAAGATCCAAGGACAGAATCTGTGAAATTCCAAGTGTCAGAAAACTGATAAGGAGCCAGCAAATAGTTCAAGGAAAAGTAGTCAGTGAAGGAGGAGACCCAATAGGACTAGTGTCACGGAAGCTGAGTGAGGGAGTGTTCCATGAAGGAGAAAGAGATTTTCTGTGCCAAATATTGCTGAAATAGCAAGTATATGAAGGTGTGGACATTAATCACTGGATTTAGAAATATGAAAGTATTATGTACTAGTGAAAGAGCTTTTTTTGAGTAAACGGCAGCAAATGATGCAGAGAAATTTGAAACACATTGATGCAGATAACTTTTCCAGAGAATTTTGCCACAAAGAGGTCAGAGAAATAAGTTTTAGCTGGAAAAATTAAGTGAAGTAGCATTTATTTGTCTGTTTGTTGGGTTAAGTTTGTTTAATTTGGAAAAATTAAAGTGTGTTTATATTATTGTAGAGAGGGGAAGCATTGAAGATGCAGAAGTAAGAGATCTTTTTTGAGTAATTTTACTAGTAATAAGGAAAATTCCAATTAAAATTGCAATGAGGGACTATTTCACACCAACCAGACTGGCAAAATGCAAAAATTCTGTTGGTACCGATTTGTGGCCAAAATGGAGGAAATCACAAACTCTCATACATTGCTGGCAGGACTATATGTAGTAACAGCCACTTAGGAAAAATATTTGATGGTACGCAGTGAAGTTGAGAGCATTTATTTCCCAAGATCTAGTGATTTCACTTTCTGGTATACCTTCTAAAGCAATATTTTTACATTTTATTGTGCGTACAAATCACTAGAGATCTTGTTAAAATGCAGATTCTGGTTCAGGAGGCCTGGGATGAGGTCTAATATTCCTCATTTCCAGCAAGCTCCCATGCGATGCCATTGCTGCCTGACGGTGGATGCACACGGAGTACGTGCCTCTGCAGCAGCTCTTGCACGTGTTCCAGAAGACGGCTGAAGGGATGCCCTGACGGTGGATGCACGCGGAGTACGTGCCTCTGCAGCAGCTCTTGCACGTGTTCCAGAAGACGGCTGCAGGGATGCCCTGACGGTGGATGCACGCGGAGTACGTGCCTCTGCAGCAGCTCTTGCACGTGTTCCAGAAGACGGCTGCAGGGATGTCACTGAAATGGGGAAAAGCTGCCAACCACCTGGCAGTGCATCCATATGAGAACAGATGATACATCCTATAGTATATTCACAAGAGACAATGCCGTACTAGTTCTATGCTTAACAACAGGGTGCTAAAATGAAAACCAAAAAGAATGATACATATAGTATGTTTATCTTTTATGTACATTTTATTTCTGAACATAAAAATATATAAATCATAGTGAAAACCACACACAAAATGCATGAAAATGCTTTCCTCTGAAAAGTGAGAGGAGTGGGATGGGATGGATAGGGGACTTTGAATAATATTATAAAATAGGGAAAATATTAATATATACATACAGTATAGTGGGTATTCACTGTATTGTTGTAAAATTTTATGGATTTTAAATGATTAGCTTTTAAACATATATAAATTCTTGAAAATTCCCCAGAAGGGGGGGGCATTCATAGAACAATTATGACTGTTTCTGTGCACTACAGTCACTTAAAAATATTGCCCACTTTGTGATTATGTTTCTATTAAGTCTGTGTGTGAACAAGCAGCAAGGTGGATGGATACATATCAAGCCCAACACTTCAGAAATGCAATGAGTGTGGCAGGAGATTCCTTACATTTTCATTATACAACCTTTGTTTTGATCTTCCAATACAAACAATAATTATGCAGTATTTTTAATATAAGCCCTTCCTTACAGGAAATTTAAAGTAAAATACTTTTCATATCAAATAAATGTAAAAATATTAAAGAAAAGTAACATGAGAATAAAAGTGTGGAAGTATAGGAGATGAATGTTTTGGACATTTTTTTAAAAAGTAACAGTTATGAACGATGATCCACAAGTGCAACTTACAAAGAATCATATCAAAGAGATTATACGTCATTAGAGATTACAAAGAATCTCTCATCAAAAGACTCATTCATAATCATACACATGATATTTAACTTCTACTTCAAAACATACTGATAGGCATGCCGCTGACATTTTGCCTTCCTTGCTTTCTCCCCCATCTTCACCCCTCTCCTTTACCTGAATAACTGCTGAGTCCCAGTTTGTATCCCACAGCAAGTAATACTTCTTTACACTTTTCGTTCTGATTAAGTCACCAAAGGTTAGTGTTTTTCAAAATTCAACCCACTCCAATCAACATCATGCCTTATTGAAATCATCTTGTGAAACCTCCACCTTTGAAAGGAACTGTGTTTTTATCAGCGTAAAACATAGAATCAGTGCTGGCCTCCATTTATCGAAAAAGCTTAAATGTTACCTAACGCCCAGTTCAAATTGAACATACTGAGGCCGCAATCTGCAGCAATCTGAGCTTCAGGTGCATTCTTGCAGATCGACAGGAGGATCTGAGGTTGAAAATGACAGAAATGTAGAAGTATATTACTTTACACATACAATCATATGTAAATACATCTATATTACATTATAAATGTACAATACAGTATTGTCCTGCCGTGTTCCAGGTAGGTGCTGTCCTAGGCTTAAGAAAACAGGCATTACAATGATCAGCTTCATGTTTTATTAACATATTGTTTTACATATTCAGGGGATGTTTTGTTACACACAGGATGCATAAAGATCATGTCAGGGGATGTGAGGTGTCCATCCCTTGGAATATTTCTCATTTCTACATGTTTTATCTTTTCATCAGGCCTGGGTGATTTTCTCGGTGCATGCCAGTTTTGACATGTTCTTCAGAAATGTTGAGTATGTCTGCGTGGGAAAAGGAGAGATCAATGCATAGTAGTGTTTTTTTTCTACAGGCCCTAATTAAACAGAAAAGGGTGCTAAAGAAATTGATGGTCCCATATAACGTGTTCTACTGTTTCTTTAGTTCTTTCTTTTCCAGAGCCTTCCACTTAAGTATCTGTTTCACAAATCTTGTCATTGCTCAATTCAGATGTTTCAAGTGGGGTTAGACACTAGTGGGGATTGAAAATAGTTGCACGGGTAGTTAAAGCAAGTTTTCAGTTTGAGTCTCTGCCTTTATTATCACCATATCACCAGGGACCCCTAATGGTGAGATTCTCTCCGAGGGACGAAAACAGCACAGAAAACGGGAGGGAGGGAAAAACAAAAAAGGTTTATACTCAGCAAGTGTGTAAAAAATGAAAGATGTATCAAATGGGTTTACATTCTCATGGCTATGTGTGTTCATCTTTTCATCAGTCATGAGAAAACTGTTTCCTACATGCTATGATGACCTTATGTCTTGTACGATTGGATTCTGCAGACATTCTCTTATTTTCTCTAATTTTAAGACATTGGAAACACTGTGTTAGCAATTTGAGGTAATCTTGCTGAAAATGGTGGTTGGCAGGGCTCTCTCCTGATGACTCAGGTCACCAAGATCTATTCAACATTGACTATTTCACTTTATTAAACTCTCAGCAAAACCACCTCAGATACATTTTGCCAGAAACATAAAACATAAGCTAGCTAATAAAAGCAAGAATACAGAAAATAAAAGAGCTGATGCTTCTTTTCTTCATATTTCTAACTTCACATTCCTTTTTCCACCTAAATCCAAAATGAAAACAAGCAAACAAACAAACAAAGAAAAAACCATTTAACACAGAACTATGTAAGCTTTCTTAGTCCTAACAGCTGGAATGCCTGAACGGCTCAGGACCATTGACCACCTTCTCTAACTATTAATGTGCTGTCCCTGTATCTGTGTACTTAAAGCTCTCCTTTGCCCAAAAATCCAATCAAATAGGCTCTCATGAAAACTGTATGATTAATACATCCTCTGCTTCTGCAGAAGTCTTTAGTCTATAATACTCAGCCCCCAAAGTCCACTAACTAAGAAAGTTTTCTAAACACTGACTCTCATACAAAATTCTATTAGATTCTTCAAAGATTATTAAGGACTTACTGCTAGGACCCCATGTTAAAGTAGCTCATAGTCCAGCAAGACAGTCCTGCATAAGACGGAGCAACCGCAGTGCGATGTGGTACATACACTTAGGCAAGGGGGAGGGCAAGGAGGGTGAGGGACCAGCGGGGCTCTTCGCAAAGGAATTGCCCCCAAATCTCAGTTTTAAGGATGAATAAACATATATCATTGGATAAGGAAGTAAAAGTTATTTCAAAAAGAGTAAAGAAGATCATGGTTGCAAAAGCAAGGAAGTCTACACCTGTGTAAATGAACTGGGGATCTCAGAATCAAATGCGGATGAATCGGGCGCCGGAGAGTGGAATATGAGACAAAGGTCAATATAGTCAAAAGTAGGCTTTATCGTTTGATCTGGGGTCAGTAAACCATGGCTGGGGGCTAAGCATGGCCCGCCATTTGTCATCTAAAGTTTTATTGGAATCAGACTTGTTCATTGCACATTGTCTTAGTAGCCTGGAGAGCGGTGAAGAGACCCTGCAGTCCTCAAAGCCTGGGGTATCTACTGCCTGACCCCTCACAGAGAAAGCTCGTCGCCCTGATTTAGGTGCTGGGGATTTGGTGAAGTATTTAAGCAGCATTGAGAACAGATTCGTGCTTTCGTCTTTGTTATCAGAAGTGAGGTGAGCCAGAGAATCATAATGTAGAGACAGGAAGGTCATTTCAGAATGGGAAATAAGAAGAACCCGAAGCAGGGCAGCGGCTGTGCCGATGAGGATGGAGAACAGGGAAGGAAATCACCTGGTGTTAAATACGTGCAATGGGTGGGACCTGACAAAGCTGCAGGTGCAGAGCAGAAAGGGAAGAGTCGGGTTTTTCTACCACTAACGGAGATGGTGTAGATCGCACAGAACAAAGGGTCAGGAAAAAATAAGAGAGAATCCAGAGATGATGTACTGACTACTCCCTGGAGGCAGAGCAGAACCATTTTTGTCTTTTTATAAACAACATAAATGTTGTGTTGTTGATACAAAAAGTGACACAGCATAAGTCTGTTGAATAAAATTGTAAAAAAGCATAAAAGAGAAAAAAACAAAATTATAGAAGTAATCCTTAATGACACAATTAGTGAATTCTGTTTCTGTCTGTTGTTCCCATGAATACATAGACTTTCCAATTTTACCAAAATGGAACCATACTCTTATACTCTCTCATGAAATCCACAAAGAATTAACTATTGGGATATTTTCAAATTTTGTTTTTATAAGCAGCATTCTGATTTCATTGTTAGATAAATTTTTGCTATGTATTCAATTTTTTCTTCAGGATAAATTCCACTATATGGAATTTCTAAGTCAAAGAAAATGTACATTTTTAAATGTTTTAAAAAATTATTTACAAGTTCTTATAATCATTTGTTTACAGAGTATAGAAATCCAGAGAAACCCATGCCAGAATAAAGAGAATATATTAACAAAAATGCTATGAGACTCTAATTGTAGAAACAGAGCTGAGTTCCTGGGAAGTGCACTGAGAGCTTGAAAGTCAGCATGAAATGTCTCTCATCCTTCCTTTCGTTCTTGCTCTTTCTCTGGTGCAGCATGATCTTTCTTTTACACTCTCTGAGACATCTTATCATGATTTTTAGCACTCCCTTGGCTCACCCATCTGATTATACCTGGCTCATTAGAGTGGCCCAATGTAGCAGTTTCCATCCTTAAATCTAATGATCTTACAGCTCTACTTGATTCTAACTTCAAAACTTCTAAAATAAAATGATCAAAAGACAAACATTTCACTTGATGCATCTGAAATTATTTGTCCATCCCCTTCCAATCAGCTCTGAAAATGGGTCCATATCAACTGGAAGAGGCAACCATCACTTCCAAAGCCCTCAGTTGGACAGAGCTCTTGTCAGGGACATAATGACAGATCTCTACCAAAAAATAAAAAAATAGTATTCAATACACATTAAAAATGCAAATAATAAATGTAAATGATATATAATCTTAACAATTAGAAATAATCTCAGTTTTCATTTTCATTTATTGGCTCCTGGATGTGTTTTCTAACACTTAAGACAAAGCTCAAAACATTTTCCAGATCAAAATTAAAACTCTTCAACATCATTTTAATAATCACTGAATATTCTATTTCATATTTATGCCTCAAGTTATTAATCATTGTTCAATTGAGGGATATTGAGATTGTTTCCAGTGTTTAGATATTTAAAACTGTGTGATAATAAACATTTTAGCTTATTTTTTCAGATTATTTATTTAGAAAAATATTAAAAGGGAGAAATTGTTAATTAAAAAATTTGCAGCCTACACTAACAAGCAATCACACACAAATTGTCACTAACTTAGAGGCACACACACCAGGATGATGCTGGTGCCACCAATTTCCCCATCGCCAATCTGATATGTCTTTTAAAACAACTGTTCAAATGATTATTGACCATACGACAGCCTTTTCTTATGCCCATGGTCTGCTTTTGCACAGATGGGTGATGATCTGATTTTTTGCAACGATTTCCTTTATCAGATAAGGATAGTCAATTTTCCACTGCTTATTGGTTTAAATGTCTTTCCTTTGTTTTTCAATTTAACTTTGTTTACGGTAGAAATTTTTCTTTTTTGTCTTTTGTTTGATGTGCAGTGGGAATTTTTTTTTTAACGTACATGTGGTCAAATGGATGCAATCATGTGTGGTTTCAGCCTGTCTCAGGATTTAGTGAGATATTTAGAAGACCCTGCCCCAATTATCATATCATTTTTTAATGTTTTTTAATGTTAAATTTATTTCCAGTATTTAATGGCCTAATTTTGTCATTGAAATAGTATTTTTAACTGATTCTAGGTTATATTTGAGAAAGAGCTATACACATTTTAACTCGGATTATATTGTGACAGAATACGTTTTGTAAACCATCTCTTCTCCCATCAGTTTAAAATTCAAAATTTCATATGCACAATGTCAGCTCTGATATGTGAAGAGCTGGTGAGCTAATACTCCTGTCCTTAGAACAGGAAAAAGACAGGCCAACTGAAAATCAATGACTTTCTTAGAACCATCAAAGGGTCTGAATTTGCAGGAACAGCTTCTGCCCTGAAAGCTGTCAAGACAGGCATATCCACAGAGACATGAAACCCAAACCTGCTTACATAGAGCAGAAGCTCCTGGAGCCGGGACCTGGCAGGCACACTTGAACAGTAATTTTGTTGACTTACTAGAGGCTGAATGTGGACTAAACGAGAGGCTGGAGCTCCTTAAGTCACAGTCTCAGGGCTCCCCTCACATTCACAGGATGTCCCTCTGGAAACCCTACTGGACTCTCAGTGATGGTTCAAGAACAGTGCCCTCTTTGCTTTGGCCAGGGAAAGGGAAGGGTAACCGCTGTGAAATATACTAGAACCTTGTCCATAAAGAGGCCTACTTTACAGATGGGAAGACTGCCATAGGGCAGTTTTGAAACCTTATCCCAACTGGGAGAAGAAAATCACTCCCCACTCAAGCCATCTTCAGCCTTTCTGTCTCATCTAAATGGAAAGAAACAAACAAACACCATGAAAACCAAAACCACAGTCAACAGGGGCCAAAGCCACAGAAAATAACCTGGGGAAGCTGAAGTCAGAGAAGGCAGCAAGGAGCAGGAGGAGCAGAATATATACTACTGGTGAGGGCCATGCACACAGGCCAACTAAAAGACTTGAGAATTATTCGGAAGATTGTGGAATTCTCCTCTTCATCTTCTACCACAAGAGGCCTCCCATATAGCACCCATGATTACAACTGAGGGAGCTGCAGGACACAGAATCCCTCTTAGTGTAGGAACCAAAGCTCGAAGTTAAGGTGTGAGACAGGAACAAGGACACTAGAAGATCGTGAAGACTCTTACACCAATAGAACAACAAACTCTAAACACAGCCCAACTCCTAGTCCTGCTAATGCATACTAAAAGCCTGTTTGTCTCGGTTCCTGTGACCTGGCACAGCATGTCTAGCTTCAAACAAAACAAAAGTCAGGGCATGACAAGAAAAAAATATAATCTAAAAAGACAAAGCAATCATAAGAACCAGGTTCTGATGTGATACATATTTTAGAAGTAAAAGAGAAGTGAACAAGTAGGACTAATAGGTTAAGGATTCTAAAGTAAGAAGTAGACAACATGCATAAAATATGCATGTAATGTTTACAGAGAGATAAAAGCAAGAAAGAATCAAAAAGAAGCTGTAGAAAATAAAACAGTAACAAAAACGAAGAATGCCCTTAGTGGGCTTGTTAATAGATTCAACATGATCCTGAAAAGAGCTAGTGAACTTGAAGGTGAGTAAGCAGAAACATCTCAAACTAAACTGTAAAAAGAGCAGATAATGATAAAACCGTAATAGGACATGAAAGATTTGTGGGACAATACCAAAAGGTGCAACTACATGTTATTAAAGTGACAAAAGAAGCAGAAAGAGAGAAAAGAGCAGAAAAAAATATTGGCCCACATATTTCAAAATTAATGATAGACACCAAACTACAGATACAGGTAACTCAGAGACCATCAAGCAGGATGGAGACCAAAATACTACACCCAGGCATGTCATGTTCAAACTGCAGAAAACCAAAGAAAGAGAAATTTAAAACTAAAAATAATATTAAGAAAAATTTTAGAAACGGAGAAACAAGGAAAATAATTACAGCAGACATCTCACCAGAAATCATGCAAGCAAGAACAGAGTGGAATAAAGTATTTAAAATGCTGGCAGAAAAAGCCATCAACCTAGAATTCTACATTCAGTGTAAATATCTTTCCAAAAGTAAAGGAGCAGCAAAGACTTTCTCAGAATGAAACTGAGAGAAACCTGCCCTCTGAGAAACGTTTCATGCAGAAGAAAAATTACATAGGCCAGAAACAGAGCTACATAAAGAAAATAGCATCAGACAAGTAATAAATGAAGACAAAATATTTTAGTCTTCATATTTTAACCCTAAAATTAATTAAGACAATTGTTTGCCTAAAACAATAATAACAACAGTGTATCAGATGATTACATCATATAGACAAGTGAAGTAAGTGACAGCAACGTCATGGGGGAAGAGGGGTGAGGAATTGGGGGAACTCTGCTATCAGGTAATTAGGTACAAGCATCACACAAGAAGTAGGATAGCACTTTTTAAAGGTGAACCTATAATAGTTAAAAATGTATATTGCAAACTCTAGAGTAGCCATTAAAATATTTTAGAGAAGTATAATTGATCTCTTAAGGAGAATAAAATGGAATCAAATGAGATGTTCAGTTAACACCATAGAAAGCAGATAAAGAAAGGAAAAATTAATATTTTTAAAAATATTTCTGTATAGTTGAGCCTGTTTCTGAACTTTTTATTGTATTTTTTCTACTGGAATCAGTAGCAGTATATACACACATGCACACACACATATATATACACATACACATATACACACACTATATATATAGCATACGTCATATGTAGTATACTTCATGCTATGTATATAGTACACTATGTATAGTATACTTCATATATATACTATAGTGTATGTATATACCATATATATACTGTCCTGTATATATTTCTACACACACATAATATATTTCTACACACACACACACACACACACAGACTTTGCTTACATTTCCATTCAGCTTACTGAATAATTTAGGAAAAAAATGCAATCTGGCCATGCTGAATTTTTGGGGTTTTTTTTTTTTTTTTTTTTGCCTAATTTAATGAAGTTATATTTCTCTCAATGAAATGTTGTAGTTTTCTTCATACATCCTATGCTTAGAATTTTTATTTTCATTGTTATACAATAAAACTTTGTAACTATTTTTTTTCCAATTGGTGTTTGTTAGCTTCTAAATATTTGATTTGAGTGTATGTTTCATGTACTCAACAAGCTACTCAATAGTCTCATTAGATCTAATACTGACATTAAGTTTTCTCTTTTCCAGAAAGGCCGTTGTTCGCATGTATCTTCCTGTCTAATATTTAAGCTTCTTCTTTGTTTTTTTAGATGAAGTTTTGCTCTTGTCACCCAGGCTGGAGTGTAGTGGTGCCATCTCGGCTCACTGCAACCTCCGCCTCCCAGTTTCAAAAGATTATCCTGCCTCAGCCTCCCCAGTGGCTGGGATTACAGGAGCGTGCCACTACACCTGGTTATTTTTGTATTTTTTTTAGTAGAGACGGGGTTTCACCATGTTGGCCAGGCTGATGTTGAACTCTTGACCTCATGATTCACCTGCCTTGGCCTCCCAAAGTGCTGAAATTACAGGTGCGAGGCACTGCGCCCAGTCGTAAGTTCCATTTTTTTTTTGGAGGAAGTTTTGCTCTTGTTGCCCAGGCTGGAGTGCAATGGCTGATGTTGGCTCACTGCAATCTCTGCCTCCCAGGTTCAAGCAATTCTCTTGCTTCAGCCTCCCAAGTACCAGGGATTAGAGGTGCCCACCACCACGCCTGGATAATTTTTGTATTTTTAGTAGAGATGGGGTTTCACTATGTTGGCCAGGCTTGTCTCGAACTCCTGACCACAGGTGATCTGCCCGCCTTGGCCTCCCAAAGTGCTGGAATTACAGGCATGAGCCACCGTGCCCGCCAAACTTCCATTTTTTTAAATTACGTTGCCTCGGACCTCCAGAATATTGCTATATATCACGGTGCTTGCAGGTCTTTGTTTCTTATGACTGAATTTAAACAGAGTACTTCAGTGTTTTTTTTCATTAAATATCAATTTTCTGTTGTTTTTTGTTTCACATATTTAACAAAAATAATCCAATGTTGTAGATTCTGATGGTGCAACCAGCCAGACACAATTCCTGCTCTTGTGGAATTTAGAGTTAACTGACAGTTATAAAACGAATAAATTGGACACTGTAATCAGTAAATCAAGGATGCATCAATTTTAAGATTTACCATCATTTATTATGTTATGCTAAAGAAAAATGAAGTCCCAATTAGACTATTACAAGCAAATGATTATAAGACACATTCTGATTTTTAAAGTGTAGAAGTATTTTAAGAATTTTGATTTAAAACCAAGTTAAAAAGTCTTGAAATAGTGAAAAATGATTAAACAAACAGGGACAATATCCGGCAATGGAAGGAGGTTTTCAGGTCATTGAAACAGGATGATGACTTCAGTCCCTGAGTGGGTGTTGGGTGTTGACGATCCGAAGTGCCTCCACCGTGTAGGGGATATTTAAGCAGACACCAAGAAGAGACCAGAGGTGTGACGATGAGATGAGCGCTCCAAGCAACCACGGTGTCTGGTGAAAGACCCCACGGGAGAAATAAGCTTGTCACTGTGAGGAACAGAAGCAGCTCCGTGTCACTGGAGCAGACAGGCAGGGAGAGGAGCGTGTCCGCAGTGGACAGCAGAGTGGGAGCGAGGTGCAGGCTTACATGATTGCCTTTCCAGACAGCTCAGATTTATTCCAAGAGCTAGGAGAGGCAGCTGAAAGGTTTTAGGAAATAGGTAGCATTGGCCGGGCACGGTGGCTGATGCCTATAATCCAGGCACTTAAAGAGGCCAAGGCAGACAGCTGTTCCATACCAGTCTGGCCAACATGGTGAAACCCCCTCTCTACTGAAAATACAAAAATTAGCCTGGGGGGTGGCCGGCGCCTGAAATCCCAGCACGTTGGGAGGCGGAGGTGGAGATGGGTGGATCACCTGAGGTCAGGAGTTCGAGACTAGCCTGACGAACACGGTGAAACCCTGTCTCTACTAAAAACACAAAAATTAGCTGGGTGTGGCCTGTAATCCCAGCTACTCAGGAGGTTGAGGCAGGAGAATCACTTGAATTCGGGAGGCGGAGGTTGCAGTGAGCCGAGATTGCGCCACTGCACTCCAGCCTGGGTGACAAGAGTGAAACTCATTCTCAAACAAAACAAAACAAAACAAAACACCCAGCACAGAATTCTGAGAACACATAACCAGTGAGCTTAACGAGAAACCAGCAGTCATGGAAAGCAAGGCTAGAAAGTGTTTTATAAGAAAGGGCACCATCATCTCAGGAGAAAAAGTATGTAAGAAACCAAGTAAGAAAGGTACACAGAAGTGCGATTCAATTCTAAAAATGAAGACCCCAAATCACACGTGGCTTTGACATCTGGCAAAGGCGGCAGGGCTGGCCGCGGCTTCCCTGCGGTCCGCTCCACACCCGCCCATGAGTGAGGTCCTCTCATCCAACAGCCAGTTGGATGGAACAGCCGGGCACAGTTCCTGCTGACCCCTGAGTGGCGTGTTTCTGCTCCCTGCCAGCCAGAGACAGTCTTCCAACAAGCCCATCACATCCCCCCATGAGAACCTGAGGACGCCACACGCTCGGACACCCCAAAGCCTCCCACGGCCCCGGTAGTTCATTCTGTCCCCAGCGCAGCCCTCGGGCCGCAGGACCGTGCAAGGCCTCCCGTCCCCGAGCTGCCCCAGGATGGTGTCCCCCGGCTGCCCCAGGATGGTGTCCCCCGGCTGCCCCAGGATGGTGTCCCCGGGGCTGCCCCAGGATGGTGTCCCCGGGCTGCCCCAGGATGGTGTCCCCGGGCTGCCCCAGGATGGTGTCCCCCGGGCTGCCCCAGGACCGTGCACGGCCTCCCGTCCCCCGGCTGCGAGTGCAGGAGGTTAATAAACTGCCCTCAATCTGGTCTGTTCGGTGGCAGGTGATTGGCGTTCAGATAATCCTACAGCCCTGGGGAGGGCTCGCCAGAGAATCCCTCCCTGAGAATGGGATGAACAGCGCGCACTTCAACAGAGACCAATGGATCTGGCAACAAGGGTTCCCTGGGATCAAGAAGAAAATACTTCGACCGGGAAGTGTGAGGAAAAGAAGTAGAGACGGGAACCGGAAAGGTCTCCTTCCAGAAGTTCCACTGTGCTTGGGAGTGAGGGGAAGATGGTTTTCTAAGGCGGGAGATGCCACAGCCTACAACAGGGATGAAAATGAAGAAGGGTGGACGGGTGGGGCAAGAGTGAGGGCCACAGTAGCAGCAGTAAAGTCCTTGGGAAGCGGGAGGAAAACGCTCTGGAGCGCACAGTCGTTCTCATCCGAAGGAGCAGGTGCAAGAAAGCAGAGACGGATGCCAGTGCCCCGCCCTGGAGTCCCGGCCACAGAACTCACCGATGGCTTCCGCTGGCTCAGCTGCTCCGGGGGGACGCACAGGAGATGGAGCTGGGGTTAATGAAAATTGAGAATTTGTCCAGAAAAATGCCAAGAGTGTTTACAAAAGACTGTCAGATACTTATTAGCATATAAAGAAAATAAACTTTTATTCCTAATTAGAGGTAAATAAGAGCTATTAGAAAATGAAGGGAGGTAAAATTTTGTTAATTTTTTATGTGTAGTATCAAAATGATCATATTGTTTTCTTTGGTTGTAGAGCATTATGGTTTTCTTCACTTGTTATAAAAATTGAGAAACTAGTTTAAAGAATTGATTGAATGTGATATGTTGAGTTTTAACTAAGTTACTAAGCTTAATGCTGTATGTAAGACATATAACATATGCTTAGTCTTTCTTAAGAATACTTAGATTTTATATTATTAAGTAAGAGACATAGAGTCACATCTATGTGATAATAATATGAAAATGTTTAATACCAAATAAGCTGAATAAACTCTAACCATGGAAAACTTAGTATAGGAATACAATTGCTATCTGTGGTTGATGTTCTAGTGGCTTGAATGCTACACAATAGACAGAAACAACATTTCTGGGAAGTAACATTTTGGAGGAACCTATATTTCGCTAAGTCCTGGAAAACCAGACTAACTATATTTTACTATTATAGTCTAGTTAACTTAGAACATGAGCTGGATGTTTCAATTCATACCAAATGAGCATTCAGAGTATGAGATAACACACGTAATGCATTTAGAATAGCACCTGGCATATAGTAAATGACCAACAAATTACTATTTTAATATTGCTGGCAATGCTTGTCAAATATAAGAATTTTGAAAGTGATGCTACATGGAGTCTATTTATCATCTGAAAAGTATTTTTTATTGTTTTATTGAAGAGAAAGCAATAGCATTTCTCACTTAGATTTGTTTCCTGTTTGCTTCTGAGCTTGCTATTAGAGCATTCCTGCAACCGATGACCACAAACCTGGTCACAATAAATATGCCAAATGCTGGGAAAGTCATTTCACCGCCTTCCTGTTAGGCCTGTTATACTGAGATACATGCTGGTCAAAGTGATTTATGTGAGTACTTGAGCTTTTAAAACTCAGTCCAAGAACTACTTGTAGACTGTGGTCAAACATTTAAATTAAATAACTCTTCTATGAGGCAATTTGGCAGAATCTTAAACTTTTGCAAACTCTTAGAACAAGCATTTCTCCTTCTTAGCACCAGGAATATTCAAACACTTATCTGTAAAGAAATTATTGTAACAACAGCAAAAAAATTGAAGGAATCTAACTGTCCTCTGATAAAGCAACAGGTAAATAAATTATGGCCAAATATGCATGCATCAATTACAAATAGTGTCACATAGCACTGTGCAGTGATGCACAAGGAGACTCAGTCTATTAAGCACAACTGCTATGATCAAACACTCAAAAACTGAGTGAGCCTATTTTTTGTAAAAATAAGAGACAGTCATTGATAGAAAAATACTTGAAGGAGACACACTAAAATGTTGGTAGTATTGGTGTCTGAATGGTGATGTTAGAAGTAATTTTCTTTTTTTCTCTATCTATATTTTCCAATTTTAATAAATATATCTCTTCTTTTACTTCTTACTTCTTTTACTTAGAAAATACAAGGTGTTTTTTTCAACTGAAATATAACAAAGTGATACAGAAGGAGACCTACTTCTGACAATATTAAAACATAGCTTAGTAATATCATGCATATTAATGAACATTCAAAACCAAGAGAAACAAATAAAATACATATTAAAATTAATGTAAATATACAACTTATATTTGCTCAGATTCAGTCAAATATTTGAAACAAATTTTAGTAGGGTCAGGAATGAAAAGAATACAATAGTTCCAAAGATAATAGATGGGTTTATAGCTCTTGTACAATTATCATCATCATCATCATCATCATCAATTAACATTCATTGAGTCACTTCTCTGGGGAGTGAAACCTATTTCTTAGAAATACAACCCATCTGGAAGTAAAATTCTTCTTTCCAGGGTTCAAGAGGACTACTTAGGAAATTCCAATTCAGAACATTACACAGTATCTAGCCTTCTGAAAAAGTTAATGTAGTTTCCAGAAGAGTTCAGCATATTAAGCAGTGTCAACAGAAAGCGGCTGGATTATAAAACATAATCACTGAACAGCTGCACTGGGAACAACATCACTCAAATGATCTATTACCATCAGAAAACTGCTGCCAGAGCACCCTACGGCTGACGAGCCTTGTGTCCCCAAACAGCACTGCCCTCAAAATAGAACACCAGACCAGGTACAAAGCAACATTTCAGGCATGGCAACTGAGGTCCAAGGTAAGTATGTGCCAGACAAACAAGAAAAAAAAATTGATCAAATTTAAGAGAAGTATTATATTTAGGATAAGCTTCAAAATTATTCATTCAAAAAAATTTTACTCTGAAAATATGCAGAGGCATAGAAATTAGCTTTGTGGCTTTTGAAAGTTTGTTTTTTTCTAAATAGTCTAAATAAACAATAATCGTTTTCCAGTTTAAATTACTTGAAGACTTAATTAAATCACCCCAGTTGAATAAGTGATGTGACTGATTACCAAAAAATATTTTTTGGCTTTAATAAAAAAAAAAAAAAACTTCTGAATTTTCTATAGTAACTATGTAATGGGACACATTTGTTAAAAATACAAAATCTAGATTAAAACTGCTTGGGATCAAATCTTGATTCTGCTAGTCACTAACCTTGTGATCCTGGTTAAGTTACCTAATCTCCCTAGGTTCTTTATCTGTAAGCTGTGTATAATTATTAATTATATCATCCGCTCATAGATGTACTTTGAGGATTAAGTGGGTTTGTGCATATAAAAGCACTTATAAAGATGCCTTGTACACAATAACTGCCCAATAAATGCTTATGACATTTATGCTGTGATAACTAGTCATGGCAACACACCATCTGTTTATAGTTACCATTTCGAATGACTTTCTCTAGGGGATCTTAATGCCTCAGTATCAGTGAATGTGAGGTCTCTGGTGAAACATCATTGCGCTCTCTCCAGGCCTTCTCTCATTTTGTCCTTTCCCTTAATTTTAATAAAACCAAAATCCTGCTTTTCAAATCTACCTGCAACTATGCGTGGAGAAAAAGGATTCTTTTGGATGATAGACTTAAGATTTAAAATGACCTGCATACATGTAGTGTTGGACTGTAAGTGCTGTGACAAAATGCAACAAGAATAGACGAATGTTCCACATTTGGGATCACAAAATCCAAACGCAGAAACACATGATAATGGAGATGTAGGTCTAGATCCGAAAAACCAAATGCAGGAACAATGATAATGGGGATGTAGGTCTAGATCACAAAAACCAAATGCAGAAACACATGATAATGGAGATGTAGGTCTAGATCCGAAAACCAAATGC
>NW_016824749.1:427469-473608 GCF_001698545.2 Rhinopithecus bieti | reverse complement strand
GATCCGAAAAACCAAATGCAGGAACAATGATAATGGGGATGTAGGTCTAGATCACAAAAACCAAATGCAGGAACAATGATAATGGGGATGTAGGTCTAGACCACAAAAACCAAATGTAGGAACAATGATAATGGGGATGTAGGTCTGGATCACAAAAACCAAACGCAGAAACACATGATAATGGGGACCTGGGTCTAAAAGTGCAGACACAATTGGATGTTCCAATCATGCTCTTCTTTTTTTTGTTGTTGTTTTTTTTTTGTTGTTGTTGTTTGTTTTTTTTGAGACAGAGTCTCGCTCTGTCACCCAGACTGGAGTGCAGTGGCACAATTTTCGCTCACTGAAACCTCCGTCTTGTGGGTTCAAGCGATTTCCCTGCCTCAGCCTCCTGAGTAGCTGGGATTACAGGTGCCCACCACCACATCCAGCTAATTTTTTGTGTGTTTAGTAGAGACGGGGTTTCACTGTATTAGCCAGGATGGTCTCGATCTCCTGATCTCGTGATCCACCTGCCTTGGCCTCCCAAAGTGCTGGGATTGCAGGTGTGAGTCACTGCACTTGGCCCCAACCATGCTCTTCTAAAGATAAGTCTATTTTTATTGATGTGGAAATTATGTTTCCAACAGAAGGAGAAAACCAATGACTAAGGTGTGGGGGAGTGGGAGGAGTTCAAATTCACTCCCAAGCTTTCATTAATAAAGACAACATCCCATGTTACCTCTCAAGACCTCTTTATCTATGTATATTGAATTAATCCACCTTAGTGTGAGTAGAAAGTGTGAAGAAAGCCCAGAACTAAGGGCTAAAAATCTCCAGTATTGGCGAATACAATAAGGAATGAGTGACTGGCAACGGACATAAATGAAAGAGTCAAATTAGCGGAGAGTCAGGTAGTAAGGTGTCACGGAAGCTGAGAGGAGAGCATGTTTCCAAGACAAAATAGTTAACTGATTATTGAATGCTAACAACAACAAAAAAATCTGCTGAAAGAGAAGTGTCCTTTGGGTTGAGTTCCCGAAAAGGCACTAATGATAGCATGTTAGAGGAGTGATGAGGCCATGGCAGGGTGAGGTAGGAAGGAAATAGGAGGCGAGAAGGGGAGGTATCACATATGGACCATTCGACAACTAATTGAAGAGAAGCTGTGGTGTCAGGAGATCAGAACCAGCCTTAGCAGAGCGTAGAGGACAGAGAAGGGTTTTCTCTGAAAAGAGACTCTAGAACACTTCTGAAACCTGATAGATCTGTAAGAGAAGGAAGATTACAGAGTAATCAGATCCCCAGAGCCCTTCAATAGAGAAGGCAGGATACACAGCACGTTGGAGAGGAATGGTCAAGGGCAGCCCTGGCCTGGTTTCCCTGAGCGAGGACTTGCTGGACTAGAAAGAGATATCTGGCTTTCATGACATGCAGCTGAGGTCCTATCGTTTAGGTTATACTAGGAGAGTTTCCCAAGAACAAAAGTACAGCAGTATAACCAGAGCTGTGGGTGGGGGAGTGCGTGTGGATTCAGCCTGCCACGTCCAGTGGAATGCACTGCTCCCTCATCCATAGGACTTCACGTGAGAATGTTATTCATGTTTTCCTGATTTTTCAACATCTTACTAGCTACCATTTATTTAAACACTATCATGTCCCAGATATTATAATGGATAGTTGAAAAATACTAATTTGAATCCTCACAATTTCACGTTATTAAAAATAAAAGAGTATAAAGTCCTAGTCAGAGGAAATTTGCCATCTATATTCTTAGATTTTTCGTGTAAAATATCAAAAAGAAAAGACCTCAGCATTTAAAATCATCGAAACCAAGTCATAAAGTGCACAGATAATACAATACTTGCAGGCAAATGCTGGCAATTGCTACATTCACTGTGATATTCATGGAATGAATTGGTTCGTTCATTGCGATATTCATGGAATGTCTATGATGCCAGAGTGTGTGGGAGGCGGTGGGGACGGGTTCAGCAGTAAACAAAGAAGGTCGTTTCTCCATGACTGACACTTCAAGAATATTGCATCCACTTGAGGAAATGGTGCAGAAAGTGTTTTATTGATTGAAGAGAACTCTAATATATACTGATATCGAATTTGACGAAGTTCTCCCTAAAAGGTGATTTAAATTAATAAGGTATTTACCAAGAATATGCATATAACATTTTCCAAATTAAAATCAGATAATGTCACGTACTCATATCTTATAATTCAGGGTCCTAGACAATACAGTTGAAACAAAATCAAGACTGTAGAACATGGGACAATACATGTTATCAAAGAAAGAAGATATTGAAGACAAAGAAATGAAGATGAAACCACTCATGTGGGGGAAAATAATTAACAAGGCAGTTTGTTTAAATTATCAGAAAGTAGATCACAAATGAATTCCTACCAAAAAATAATTTAAAAATCCACCACCACTACCATTGCCTTCCTACACACACACACACACACACACACACACACACACACACACACGTCAATTTAAAGTACATAAAATCCTGAGTACTCCTAGGCTTCTAGTAACAACGGGCTACTGGATAGGAAAGTAAAGTGGGTGAGGCTATCTGGGAGCGTCAGCCTGGAGACAGTTGAAGGCTTGAATGGTAAGGTCAGACAGCTTTGGCTGGAACCCCGGCTCTGTGACCTCCCTGATGTTTGACTTTGAGCAAGTTTCTGTGCCCCTCTAGTATGGGAGTAATGGTAATGTCTGTCTAGTAGTGTAAGGAATGAATGGGTTAAATCAAAAGAAAAACTTTAGAAAAGTGCCTAGCATATAATCAGCACTCAGTTAAGCTATTGCTAATACTATTTCCACTGTTTTAAGTGTTTAACTTTATGTCAAATTGCTGATTTTTTTAATGCAATCCAAACACTTATCATTTTGAAAGACACATTTTCCAGATTGCATAAATTATGTTCTCATTTATCATTTTAAAAGACTGACATTTTCCAGATCTCATAAATTGTGTTGTCAAGCACACACTGGCACACCACACATACACATGCACGTTCACACACACACACACATACACACACACACACACACTTGCACACACACACACCACACATACACACGCACGCATACACACACTCCACACATACACACACTCACACACACACCGACTCACACACACTCACACATACACACGCACACATACACACACTCCACACATACACTCACACACACACTCGTGCACACACACACTCACACGCACACTCACACTTCAGGTCATTGCATTAATTCCATATGATGTCTAAGCAGCATGTGACTCCACTGAGTCACCATAATTCTTCCTCCCTGGGAGCATTTTTCCAAATAACTTATTCCCATTTGTGAGGAGAGTCCCCACATGATACATCATTCCAACTTCTGATTGAAAAACAACTGCTACATTTAACCATGAATATGTAACTTGTGGTAGTGATCACGAGGGGTGACCTCGTTTCATGATAAAGCACCCCATTATTTTGCTTCCGCTTACAAAAGTATCAGAAAAGTCAGGGACCATTAGGTAAAATATAAAAAATAAGACATAAGCAGCACACAGTAAAAATATCATGTGCTATTCACTGTTTAATATTTGTTAAAATGGTTCCATCAGTTCAAGGACTGCTTGTGCATTTCCTGTTTTACTTTCTGCCTTCTTTTTGTTCCAGAGAAATCAGGCACGAGTTACTGGGAATGCTATTTTTAAAGTTTATTAAGAGATTTGATGAAAAAGAAAACAGTTTCTTTAATTTCTTATACTCAGATTTGCTCTTTGGAATAATTCCTGCTTAGGGACAAATATTCACTGGAAGCTTCTTGTGTGCAGCGTGTCAGGGTGGAAAGAACGAGGGCGCAGCGGCTGGAGTAAGAAGTTGCTTTCCGTTTGCAGCTGAGGGCCAGTTGAGTGAGCATGCTTCACCTAGCTTACTTCTTTACCTTCATGTCCTTGTCTATTAAATTAGGGTGTTTCACCGACGGATTTCCAAGTTATCTTTAGCATAATCTATAATATTAACAAAAAAAACTCTAAAAAGTTTTCAGAAACTCTAAAACGTAAAAGCTTATTATATCAAAATCAGTAAGTTGATTCTCCACCAATATGTTGTGAATTTAACAAAATATTTCTTATTTGAATTAGGTAATAATACATTTTCAACTACTATTCACTATCTGGAACTTTTGGGGCCTTCCAGAATAGCACTAGTATGTAATTAATAATGAATAGGATGTTAAGATATAATAATGATACATTTGTCCCCTTTGATTGAGCAACAGTAACTCAAGACCTCTTTGATACGACAAAAGAACCTGTGGAGAACACGTAAACCTAAGTTTGAAAATGAGCAAGCATGTTCCTTACCTTTAACACAAACCCAGACGACAGCAGCAGGTGCAGGTGGACTCCTGGCCCTTCATCTTTGCCTGTAATTTTTCTGGATTGCTTGTAAGTACGTGCAATGCTTTAAGACATGACTTAGATTCTTTTAAAACTGTAGACTCCCCCAAGAAAGAACTACTTCATCTTCTAGAATTGGGCATAAATGATTTTCAAGATTCTTGAATCTTCCAGAGTGGGAGAGAACGCACAGAACTGGGAACCTCGAGAAGATGCGACAACCTTTGTCTCCACCCCACTTTGCTGTGAGCCAGTTTACTGAGATCAGTGCATAGCCCTGTGGTGTGCCCTGTGTTTTCTGCTGAAAATTCAGGAGAGAAACAAACCAGCCAACAAATCAGAGTGAGCAAATCACTTCTATCCTACCTCTCATGAAATAATAGAATTTTTTTAAAAAGGGAAAAAAACCAGAAAGAGTGTAAGAAGGTCTTTAAATCAGTTCGGGCTGCTATAACAAAGATACCATAGACTGGGTGGCTTAAACAACACGCGTTGATTTCTCAAAGCTCTGTAGGCTGAGAGGACCAAATCGCTGGCCCATGCGGTGCCTGGTGAAGGCTGCATCCTGGGTGAGACGTGCTGTCTCCTCATTGTGTGCCACGTGGCGGGGAGCAGAGAGGAAGCCAGCTCTCATGCTGTCTCGTAAGAACACGAATCCCACCGTGAAGTCTCTGCCCTGATAACATCCGCATCCAAAGGCCCTGTCTCCAAACGCCAGCGCAACGGGGGCTGGGGGCCCATAGAAGAATGATGGAGGGACAGAAATATTCAATCCATAGCGGGAGGCCTGCAGAATTCCTGAAAGAAAGAAGGCGTATTAAGCCAACAAAGAAAGAATATGGGGAAAAACAGCCTAGAAGAAATCTGAAAGCCAATGACGAGAAAATGCCACTGACTAGACATGGATTCCGAGGAGCTCCGAGTTAAGGCTCCACAGATAAAAACTGCTGTGGGATCGTTGTTGGGGGTAGTTAACACGGTAAGCACAACAGAAGCACCTGGACCCCACTGGCCCCTACATCTGCTTCCCCTTTACGGAGCAACGGTCAGGAAGAGCATTTGCCACTAAGAAGGGAGGACACGAGATTTCCTGAGCAAGAGAATGAGGAGCGTGCCCGGGGAGCTGCCAGCGTGGGAGAAAGAACTCATCCATCCTAAGAGCCCTCAAATAGCACCTCACCGGCAGTTGCTACCCATGACTGACTCCTAAAACAGAAGAGCCAATTGGACAAGGATTTCAAAGGAAAAGACAAATCCACAAGCATTTTGGCAAACCCTGTACCAGGAGTGAAATACACCAAACTCAACGGAAAGAAGCACTAACAGCAACCTAATTAATAAATATAACACGTATAACTAATTATGACAAGGATACTAGAGAAGATGATATGTAACTTACAAAGAAATACCTGGTGATCTCAGAATTTTTAAAATATAATTGTCAAAAAATTCATGGGTGATCTAAAAAGTAAAATGCACTCAATTGAAAAGCGAATTAGTTGAAATATGTTTTTTAAAAGATTCTCCCAGTAAACTGGCCAAAAGATTCCAATATGGAAAGGGTTTGTGAGTTAGAAGCACGAAGAACATTCCAAAACCTTAGAAATGCCCATGGGAGAAGTGCCAATGGAAAGTGGAAATAATTACAGTAATGATAGAAATCGATTTCTAAAAGCTGAAAAACAACTCAAGTCTCCATATTTATAAGGGCCACTAAGTGTCAAGAAAGACAAATAAAAAATAGTGAGAGAGGCCAGGTGCAGTGACTCACGCCTGTAATCCCAGCACTTTGGGAGACTGAGGCAGGCAGATCACGAGGTCAAGAGATCGAGACCATCCTGGCCAACATGCTGAAACCCTGTCTCTACTAAAAACAGAAGAAATTAGCTGGGCATGGTGGTGGGTGCCTGTAATCCCAGCTACTGGGGAGGCTGAGGCAGGAGGATTGCTTGAACCTGGGAGGCAGAGGTTGCAGTGAGCCAAGATTGCACCACTGCACTCCAGCCTGGTGACAGAGCGAGACTCCATCTCAAAAAACAAACAAAACAAAACAAAACAAAAAAATAGCGAGAGAATCCTGATTTAGTCCATGTTTTACACCAAAAATATAAGTTGAGGGGTCCTTAGAAATTGGTGTGTTCATGTGTGCATGTGTGATATACGTAACACGGACCCTCCATTACACATCAGGAGAAGGCTCAAAAGGAATGCAAGTAACTATTAATCGTGGCACTTCTGGGAAAATGAGCAGATTAAAAAGATGAAAGGACTGAAGAAGGTCTTCATATAACTTTATATGGATTGCTTGAATCTTTTAAAATTGAAACGCCTATGTGTGTTATTTGAGTTAATTGGAAACTAATTTAAGAAAATTAATTAATACTATTTAAATTAATACTCTTTTAAATAGAAATTTTAAATTAGCAATATTTAAATAATAGTATTTTACTTAATATTAAAAGTAGGATAATTTAACATTTAATAACTAGGAATAAAAGAAAATAATATGAAATATTCCACCACTTACTATGTAAATTCATATCAAATATATAAAATGTGACAACTAAAAGAACTTTCATAATTAGAGGAAATTTGGAATAATAGGTCTTGTTAGCCAGTAAATGTTTATAATGCTGTATCAAATATTGAGCTTTCAGAAAGTCACGCTAACAAGAAGAAGAAATTCTGTAGCCAAAGTCTTTCGATGATATGTTGGACATTGTGCCTGCACACATTAAAGGAAATGACATAAATTAAAGGGCCTCACACGTTAAAAAGAAGTAAAAAGACTTGTATCAATGTGTCCAACAGAAATAGCCTTATAACAAGTAGATCTGGTTTGCTTAGGAAGAAGTAACGGAGAATTTAAATGTCTTTCAGAAGGAAAGACATAAAGGATCATCCAGGCTTTTCTTCGAAATGAAAGTATTTATTAGCTGGCACTAGAATAGCTTTCAGTAAAACTCAGGAGCCTAACCTCGTCTCTTAAAATTAAGTTGATTTCATGGTGGCTCACTCCTGTAATCCCAGCACTTGGTGAGGCCAAGGCGGAAGGATTGTCTGAGCCCAGGAGTTAGAGAACATCCTGGGCAACATGGCGAGATCCCATCTTTACAAAAAAAAAAAAATACAGAAATTAGCCAGGCATGGTGGTGCGTGCCTGTGGTCCCAGCTATTTGAGAGGGTAAAGTGGGAGGATTTAAAAAAAAAAAAAAAAAAGCACCCAGACCATCAGCATGTGTTAGTTCTAGCACCTGGACACGGGTCTCAGCAGCACTTTCTGAGTGAATGAGGAACGGGCTCTAACAAGCCCTCGCACGCCCATATTGGATTGGTGATGCTGATGGCCCCCGCATTAGCAGAATGCCATCTAAACTGAGGAGCACTTTGCTTTCAAGGCCGTGTCCACCACAAACCAGCTATAAAGATCCTAAGCAAATAATTTCCTGATTTTTTAACATTAATATCTGCCTTGCTTCCCTTCCCAGTTCAAACGAGATGGTCAAATGAAGCATATGCTAGTGTTCTAAGTAAAAGGAATATTGCATAATAATAGAAATCATTCCAGTACAATGTCATCATTGCTACACACTACTCTTCTTTACAATATTTCAACAACAAAACAGATTTTTACATGACTTTGCTCTGCAGACAGTGAGTGGTCAAGGTGGAAAGCATTGGAATTTCCAGACATTCTATCTGTGCCTTGTAAAGTCACAAGAATGACGAGACCTCCTGACCAATAATTTGGGTCAGGGGACATGGTGTGTCTGCCCATACAACACGCAGGCTCGATCTTTAACCCCTCAGGTTAGCCTGTAACGTTGGGGAAAAAAAACAAAGAAAACCAGTGCAGGGAAACTCGCCAAGAGCAAGGGACACAGTCTGACGGCCACAGAGAAAGTGCAGGAGGTTAGAGACGGGCATGAGGCTGCCATTCACACCCAACAGAAGATTTAAATCTGAGCTTCTGACTACTGATCCCTCTGTTCACTCCCTGTATGCACCGAGGGAGGAAATTAATCCGTTCTTTTTTTAACCATAAGATTAGAAACAGCTATTCAAAAGAAAAGGGAATGCTGATCACTCACTGAGTAATCTGATAACGTTTTTAATTCCAAAGTAAATAGACAACCCTAAGTCATTCTTTCACAATCATAAAAGGCTTCACATTTCTTACGGACAATATGTCTTTGGTTACAAAACATAGTTTGAAAATAAGGTAGATAAACTTTGTACTGAGGTGAAACTGAAACACTACAGGAAATGCTTACATTGTATGGAATTAAAGGCATTTTTCGTGGAAATATATCTAAGGCCCAATTAGCAATTCTAAAAAATGTGATAACATGCATTCACTAAGTTTTAGTCAGTCTTACAGCCTGCATAGATACGGACTTACAGAGGTGTCTATGAAGTAATGAGCAACTCTACAAGCTCCATGTAAAATTAATAACAATATCACCCCCTAGATTAATCACACCTCTATACACTTTACATGTATTAACTTACTCAGTCCTCACAACAACCCAATGAAGTAGCTGCTATGATTATACCCATTTCAAAATATAAAAAATGAGGCACATAAAAGTTCAAAACTAAAACTGTCCCAAAGCCAGCTCTGAAGATGTAGCATCTGGACCCTAATCTAGAATCTGGAAGCAGAGTTACTGACCACGGCATGATACCTTGCTCCACGCCTCACACAAACATGCAGCCCTAGTGACATTGCAATTTATAATGTGAGCCATCAAGAAGAATGCGTACTGGAGTGGAGAGGTTAAGACTGTGAGAGAAATAGATGATCGAAGAGCGACTCTGAACTCAGTAGACTCAGGGTGGCTATATCTGATATAAACAAGATTACGAGTCCTAAGAAGAATTCAACATAGGCTGAGAGTACACTGAGATTGGAACTCAAGCATTGACCTGGTAACAGTGAAGATGAGTTGATATTTTAAAAAATTACCCTAAATTCAGACAGTTGTAAAGGATTTAACTTCCAGCCTATTTTAATACTGAAAAATTTAAATAATTGGTTACATTATTAGCTTAAGTATATCCAGTGATATTTATGTACTGTATAAAATTAAGCTTTTACACATAAGCGTGTTTAATAGCCAGAAATTGTACATTGCTTTTTTCCCCTTAAATCCATTTCATCTTCACGGAATATTAATTTATGTAATATATTATGCTTAAAAGTCTTTTATCAATAACCCAATCATATTCTTCAAGCAACATTCTAGATATACATTGAAATTTGTTGTATTTATTTCATGTGACCATAAGTCACATAAGTATTTAACAATTTCTTCAGAACTGTATTATTGTTATGGTTCTTAGAACTCAATTTTAAAAACACATGAATATTTTTTAAATTTTAAGTGATTGATAAACCTGAAGTCAGTTGTTATTAGAACTGCATCTCTTCGTGAGATGAATGGAGCTGATTTTTTCCAGTGCGTCACATTTCCACGGTTGTTACTGCTACCATGAGGTTGGATTCAACATCCGTTTAATTCCTGTTTTTCACTTTTATAGATGTAATTTCTAAAACCTTGTTCCCACAAATAAGTAGATGGAAATTGAAGCACTTTGGTTATAGCAATGTCACTCAATTGTTTTATATCCTTTTGAAGTATATGCTGTAAATTCCATAATCATTTACATTAACAACAATCATAGGTAATCATCTAGCGGCTTCTCCTCCAGAGCAAAGAAGTGGACACTACCTGGTCCACGAGAGCATTTTCATGCAGTCATCGGAGCCATGAACTCTCTCAACAGTGATATCCCCAGTCCTTCCTTTAGGGCTACTCCAGGGTTTTATAACTTGGGTCAGGCTCACAGAAAGATTCATACCTGGGAAGACGTGCTTTCCAACTGGGAACGGGGAGGCGGGAAAGGAAAGGCCAGTTCTTTCATGCCAGGCGTGTTCTCAGGGAGATTAATTTTAGGTAAAACTAAAATGAAGCTCGGATCTGAAAGTGATATGTCTTATACAAAGTTTGGCACCTGCTGAAAAGCCTTTGCTTACCCCCAAGATATACATTCCTGTGAAGTTCAGGTCTGTGGATTTGGGAGCATGTGGGAAGGACACGCCCCCAGTTAGCCTCAGTCTCCCCGTCTGTGAAGGTGGAGGTAGAGATCCCGCAGCCTTCTGATGACAATGACAGTGTCTGGCACATAGTGCTTGACACTGACCTAGCACTCAGTGGCTCAGCACCTTCCCTGGTCCTTATCACTGCAGCTCTGGCTCCCTGCATCCTCTTCCCGGGGTCACCTCGAGGCCTCTCTCCTGTCCCTCTGCTCTGGGGTTAAAACGTCTTCCTGCTGCCTTCCTGCCCTCCCAGTCCCAAGTGGCCCCATCCCTGCTTAGCACAGTCTCCTGTTTTCTTTCCATCGTGGCGTCTAACCTTACATGATTGTCTCATCTTGTTTTGTCTTGTTTGCTTGTTTCCTTTTATTACGTGTTGCCGACCCCTGGAAGGTTGGCTCTGTAGAACAGAATGACATCTGCCCAGAGCATTGAGAGGTGTCCAGCAGAGGAGAGCTGTTGTAAACGATTGTTTGATGAGGTAAAGGAGTGAGTGAATGCATTAGTTTGCCATGGCTGCCACAGCAAAGCACCATAGACTGGGTGGCTTAAACCACGGGCATGTATTTCCTCACAGTCCTGGAAGCTGGAAGTCCAAGATCAAGGTGTTGGCAGGGCCAGTTTCTTCCGGGATCTGTCTCCTTGATGTGCAGGTGGCAGCCTTCCCTCCTTGCCCTCCCTCAGTCTGTGTCCATGTGCCTTCCTCTCCTCTGCTTCTAGGAGCCCTGTGCACAAACGTTAGTAACAACTGTATTTGTAATGGCCAGAGTCGAGACACAGTCCAGTGCCCATCCGCTGGGGAATGGACGAACGCACTGTGGGTCACCTGCATAAGAAAGACACTCAGAAATGAGAAAGAACGGCTGACAGCGAAACGGCTCAGGTGAACCTGGAAGCAAGATGGTAAGTGATAGATGCCAGAAACAAAACCCTCTGCAGAAGTGGGTCCAGCTGTGTGACACTGCAGGAAAGGCAAGACTTTAGGGACAGAAAGTATATCAGTGGTTGCCAGGGGCTGAGGCTGGAGAAGGGGGTTGACTTCAGAGGAGCACTAGAGGATTTGATGGGAGCTGGAAAATTGCTATGACTTCATTGTGCTTACGGTTACTGGAGTATATACCTTTGTCAAAACCCATCAAAGGTACACGTAAAATGGGTAAATTGTATATAAATTTAACTCAGTAAAATTGCTTTTACAAAAATCAGAGTGTATCAAAGGTTCTTTAGAATCCATGTTTCCATACGATAGTCTACCATGGAATTTTGCAAATATATTTTCACATATATTTTGGGGAAATACACACACACAAACACGCACACACATTTATAGGTAAACAAAAGCAAATAGAACTGTAGGTTTTATTTGCAAAATTGTTGAGAACGCTAGGGTAGTGGAGGGCCATGTCAGGCTGAACCTCGGCTCTCCCCACAGCTGCTGAGATGGTGCCTCACACGTTCCCTCGTTTGACTTCCCAGACCCCAAAGCCTCCCTGAGCAGTCAGCGAGGATGCCGAAGGAGCCCCTGAGCCATTGTTATTTACCTCCATTGACGGAAGCACATTTAAAATTTGGTATACACTTTCCACTCCGTATCATTTAATAATGTCATATTGAACTGTTTCTCCAAGCAATAAAAAAATAAATATTTTAATGCTATAGACAAAGTAAAATAGCACTCAACAGAGAGAAAGGAAATTTGAAGGGCTTAGATTTTGCCTAGAAGAGCGTAGTCCATAGAGGACAGATGGAAAGGATATTTGTGTTTAATTTAAATGTTCTGCAGAAGTTCACACTTCCAGCACCACGGCAACACCCGCAGGTTTCTGGAAAGTGAGGAGAACACTTTATGCGGAATCCTCAGCAGGATCTGAGACCTATTAGGGGTTTTGGATCCACCTGGAGCTCGAGGAATCTCTTTGAAATGAGGCAAACCAGGAGAGGGCTCTGAGGAGACTTGCACACACACCTCCTATCACACACGCAGCCCGAATTCCCCAAGTTTCACGTTCTGGTTAATTAGAGATCCCGGTTTCATCATCACTGACTGCTCTTTCTTCGGGGGCTGGTTTGGTTTAATGATTCCTGACATTTCATCCACCACACCGAGCTTTTTTACAGCAATAAAAAATAACAGCCTCTCTCCCTGAGAGCAGAGAGGGTTATTCGATGCTATAGCCAGAGGAACAGTTACGGCTCTCCTCTGTGCTAACTCATGGCACGATAGGTGGAACATCAAGAATAATTACATCAAATGGCCATGGAAACGGATTTGCAGGATGTGCAGGTGAACGCCCGTCTCAAGCTTGACACTCTCTTGTGTCTTGTGCCACTTCCAGCAGCAAAGGGTTCTCACAACTTTCCACTCCTCGTTTGAGTGTGGGAAGCTGCCAGGAAGCCTCCTTTTGAAAAGCTGTGATCTGAGGGTCCAACCAAACCGGGGGCTTTGAGGACTGTCCCCAGGACGCAGCCCGTTCAGTGCCTGTGCGGAGGCAGAGATCAGAGTAAGAGTAGTGTGGCAAATGCAAAGAAAAGCTGGTGACAGTCCAGTGTTTGGGGCCAGCAAGGACTTGTTGAGGTCGGCACTAAGAACTGTGGATAATGACACAAGCAGCTGCCCAAGGGAGCCTGAGGGAGAACAAGGATTAATGACCTCGGAGACTTGTTCTCTTTCTAGTCTTTTCCTGAAATGCCAAACCATGGAGCCAGTTATCAATCAAGGGAGTGAAATATATCCGTGGATGGGTTTGGTTTGCTACAGTGACAGCCAGCTTCGCTTTTGAATACTCTTTGAAAACAATTTTTACTGTGCAATGCTGGAAAAAGCCAACAAATAATAAACCTGTCGCAGTACTCACCAAAAGCTCATAAATACAAAAGTCAGCCTTGCAGCTGCAAAGAAAAGCCATTCCTAAACTTGAAAAATTGTCAGTACTCAATCATTGCATCTGATATCAATTTTCATTTCAGGCTGTGATTTGGGGCGACTCTTATCTTCAGCACTCCAGAGGCGGGAGCCTCCTGCTCCCACTGGGCGGTCTTAGGGTTTACGGTGGAGGTGCTGCCATCAGAGGGAGAGAACAGCAGTTCTTTGAGTTCTTTTTAATTTTCCCAGCTGTGCTACAGTTACACACTAATAAGCTCATCTTTTCATTTAGTTCAAAAACTATGCTGAACTGCGCTAATCCTGCATTTTTGGTGATAAAATTTCAAAGGTAAGAGAAACATTTAATGACAGCCATAGGCCCTGGGCTCTGCCCGGGAGCCCCGTGCTCCTCCTCCTGAAGCAGTTCTCATTATGCCACGTTCCCCGAACACTTTGTTTCTGTCTGTCCTATTCTTGTCCGCCTTCTCTGCCCTTAGGGAAAAATCATCACACAAACCCTGTTGAGAGAAATGAGAACTTGGCTGAGGAGCCCTGTGCTGAGTGCACACTTTTCAACAGTTTCCTGTAGCTTTCGTGGGATTCAGCTGAAGCAAATGTGTGACCAGATTCTTCAGAGGAGGACCAGGAAGCTGCCCGCCAGGTCCGTTGGAGGGTTCACTGTGAACAGGAGCAATTTGCTTCCACGAAGCCCAAAGTTGCTTCTCATCAAGGGAAAGTTTCCAGGTTCTCAGAAGCTTCCCATTTCCTGAGAGGTGCCAGGTCACATACTTTGGTGTTGAAACTAAAAGTTACTGGATTTGGAAGTGATAGCTACAGGCCTGTTTTCCTCAGCAAAGTTTTTCTCAGTAGTGAGAGGTTGCTTGTTAAACGAGGTGTCTTTTTCCACGTTCAATTTCCTCGTACCTGGACCACGTGGACAGTGGATAGGTACACACAGCCCGCCGCTGCCAATCGAATACAGGTCACCTCGTGCTTCCCAGGGAGCATCTCCCCTTGTCGAGCCCCATGTGCAGTTATTTTTAGACCATCTCTCTCTATTGAACTCCTCTGAATCGAGTAGACCATTTGTGTACAAATGTGACAATTTATTTTTTAATTTTTAATTATTTTTAACTTTAGGTTCTGGGGTACATGTGCATATTTGTTATGCGGGCAAACGTGTGTCTCAGGGGTCTCTTGTAGCCAGGTACTTATTTTATCACCCAGGGACTAAGCCTACTACCCAATAGCTATTTTTTTCTGATTCTCTCCCTACTCCCACCCTCCACCGTCAAGCAGGCCCAGTATCTGTTGATCTCCTCTCTGTGTCCATGTGTTCTCATCATTTAGCTCCCACTTGTAAGTGAGAACTTGCAACATTTGGTTTTCTCTTCCTGCGTTAGTTTACTAGGGATAATACCCTCAGCTCCATCCATGTTCCTGGAAGGGACATGATCTCATTCTTTTTTGTGGCTGCGTAGTATTCCATGGCATGTATATACCACATTTTCTTTGTCCATTATGTCATTGATGGGCATTTGGCTTGATTCCCTCTCTTTGCTATTGTGAGTAGTGCTGCAATGAACATAAGCATGCATGTGTCTTCATGGTAGAGTGATTTACATTCCTTTGGGTGTGGACCCAGTAATGGGATTGTTAGGTCATATGGTAGTTCTGTTTTTGGCTCTTTGAGCAATCACTGCTCTGCTTTCCACAATGATGGAGCTAATTTACTCTCCCACCAACAGTGTATAAGCATTCCCTTTTCTCTGCAACCTTGCCAGTATCTGTTTTTATTTAATTTTTTAATAAAAGCCATTCTGACTGGTGTGAGATGGTATCTCATTGAGGTTTTGATTTGCATTTCTCTAAAGATCACTGGTGTTGAGCTTTTTTTCATATGCTTGCTGGCTGCATGTATGCTTTGTTTTGAAACGTGTTCATGTTATGATTTGTTAGTGTGGTTGAACAACCACGTCCAAAATGGTTAAGAATAGATAAATCACTCCCAAGAAAGACAAAGAACCACACCATTAGTGGTTACCTAGTAGCATACAAGACCCTCAGACCTAGAGGGACTTCCTCCAGAGACAGACTGCTGACATAGCAGGAGCCCTACAGGCTGTCTCTCCCGATGCCCCAGTGCGCTGCTTTCATGGAATGGTCCCACAGATGGATGCTCAGTCCTAGCAAATGAAAACTCAACAACCAAATGCGTTTCTCTAATAGAAAAAATAATGTTGTCTGTCCAGAATTTCCATGGAAATACTGGTTTATACACTCACTATTGACAAATTAATCTCATTTGAAAACAAGTAAAATATAGCTGCGTGGTATACCAAAAACATATCCCTTTTGACAATTGCTATATCAAAAATAATTTACTCAACTACTTTTTACTGGCTGAACTGATCGGTTGTTAAAGCCAAAATAACCTGGAGTCATTCTTGAACTTGGTCACATCTAATCAATCTAAAACCCAGCAATACCGCCTTCAAACTATGTACTGCATTGACCAATTTTCACAACCTCTACAAATTGTACTTAATCATCTTATGACTCCAGCCTTTTTAATACTCTCCCTGTTTCTGTCTTTCCATTTCAGTTCATTCTCTACACAGCAGCCAGGAAGCTCTTTGTAAAACATAAGCCATATCATGCCAGTCCTCTCCTCGAGCACTACAAGGGGTTCCAATGGTCGGGTTCGGCAAACTTTTTCTGAATGTGGCCAAGTAATAAATAGCGTAGGTCTTATGGGCCATGTGATTTCTATTGTAACTTCTCACATTTTCCACTGGAGCATGGAAGCAACCACAGACGATGCTTATGTAAATGGGTGTGGCTTTGTGCTAATAAAATCTTTATTTACAAACTGAATGCAGGCTGATTGTGGGCCAAATTGGTGACTCCTGGAATAAAAGATCATACATGACCTTGCTTCTGGCTCCCTGTGCTAAAATTCTCCCACTTAGTAACTTCACTTTAATCGTAATGCTCTCCTTGCTGTTCTGGAAAGTGCCCAATACAATCTCACCTTGATTCCTCTGCATGTGCTCTATGTTGTCTTAAAACACTTGATTTAGATAAATGTGTCTGTGTAATAAATCATGCTGAAACTTGGTAGCTTAAAACAATAAAGACATGTATGATCTTTCACTATCCTCTGGGTGGACTGAGCTCAGCTGGGTGGTTCTTCTTTCACACGTGGTGTCAGGGATGCAGTCACCTGGAGGAGGCTCAACTGAGCAGAAACACAACAGACGGCTCATTCACCTGCAGGCAGCTGGTACCAGCTGGTATCTGGATGCTCAACTGGAGGTAGGTCCTCCTCCACGTGGCCTGTTCATGTGGCTTGAACTTCTTATAACATGGTGGCTGTGTTACAAGAGGGAATGTTCCAGGAGCATAGCAGTGGAAGCTACAGATCTCTAAGGTTCCCACCTTGGAACTCACAGAGCATGATTTCTTCTACAGACTGTGCATCACAGCAAGGTTCAGGGAGGACTCTGAAAACACCTTTCAAGGGGAGGATGAGGACACAATTTGCATCCCTCTTCAATCCACTAAATGTTCTTCCCTGACTGTCTGTTTTCTTTAGGTTCAAATGTGACCTCTTCAGACAGGCCCGTTGTGGTCACCCTTGCCCTGTACTCAAAACACTTTTTATCTGCTTGACCTAATTTTTCTTATTGCTCTTACGCATTGTGTATATTTGTTTGTTCATTTTTCTTGTTTCCTCTTTTTCTACTGATAGAAGAATGTGTGTTCCCTCTTTGTCTGTCTGTTCATGATTCTCCCACCAGTTCCTAGGATAATTCCTGACACAAAGAGGGCATTCACTGTTTCCTGAGTGAAGAAGTGTCGGCTCTATAATATGGACTGCGCCAGCCATAGAGGATAAAAAGATTAATCAGATCATGTTTCTGCTCTAAAATTCTCATGACCTAAAACTGAGAGCCTGCTGATCTGGAATTGATGCTGTGGCTTCTCAACTCCAAAAGTTTGGAAGAGAATCACAAAATTGTGTCATTTATAGGCAAAGTTCAAAGTGCTAAAAAAAATAGGAACACTACATATTTAAATGCATGAGAGCACATAGGGCTCCCTACTTCTGCCAATAGCAGGGACTACCAGAGCTTCTAAAGGCATTTTAAAGTTCACTGTGAGGAGTGTCAGACTGATTACCATTTTCAGCCAACGCTGTTGAAGGTGGCATTTACCAGGTTTTTTCATTTATATTTTAATTCTTAAATTAAGGAATAAGAAATATACTAATAAATGTCTTAATGATATCTTCATGGTATAAAGTATGACCTACTTTATTAATCTACTAGCATATCTTATCACTTTCTGTGATATTTATATCCTGCTAAATGTCAGGGAGAGAGATGATATCAGGACTGAGAAAACATGTTAAACCATACTTGATATTTTCATTAATACTTAAGACAATTTTATTTACTAAATAGTGAAGCTCACAGAGAAATACAAAATAATAGCAATAAACAGTAAAATTTCCAAAATCTAGATATCCTATTATTCATTTCCAGTTTTAGCAATTCCCTGATTTTAAAGAATAAGAGGTTGGGGGTGGTGGCTCATGCTTATAATCTTAGCACTTTGGGAGGCCGAGGCAGGTGGATCACCTGAGGTCAGGAGTTCGAGACCAGCCTGGCCAACATAGTGAAACCTTGTATATACTAAAAATACAAAAATTAGCCAGGTGTGGTGGTACACGCCTGTAATCCCAGCTACTTGGGAGGCTGAGGCAGGAGAATCACTTGAGCCTGGGAGGCGGAAGTTGCAGTTAACCGAGATCGTACCACTGCACTCCAGCCTGGCCAACAGAGCAAGATTCCATCTCAAAAAAAAAAAAAAAAAGAAGAAGAAGAAGAATAAAAGAATAAGAGACACATGTTCATACTGTATATGTATTTTGGGAAAGTTAGAATAAAATGATATGTAGTATATACAAATATCTGATGTGTGTATATACATACAAACATACATATACCATATATATGGTGGACAATTTTTTAAAATCGTTTTTACATTTAAGATTTAATCTTGTTCTCATGATAACATAGATCTTAAATTAGTATTGGCCAGAGGTAAATCACTCCAACAAACCTAGCAATGCTGCTGCTGTTTCTCAGAAAGGTCAGAGGCACCTTGAGGGAACCCAGAAAAAAGAAAAAGGTTATGGGACAGCAGGTATGGTTAGAATGGTGAGCATTAGGGTAAAGGTTAACTGTGCAGTAAAGAGACAAAAATAACATCACTCAAACAAGGTAGAAGTTTTTTTGTTTCACGTGGCAGTCCACGTGCGGGCAGGCAGTGGAGGGCAGTGAGGCGCACCTTCTCAATAGTGCTTCCACTGGATCGAGGTGACTTCTGTAGCATTGGTTCCTGCGCTGTTATTGAGTACCTTGTTTGCACCTGCACACTGGAAGTCAGATCACCACCACACTCCCACATCCTTCATCCTGGACAGGGAGGATGTCTGTGTGCAGGTCAAACCGCTTATTTTCGTATATGTAATCTGGAATTTACACACATCGCTTTGGGTTGCGTGTCTGTCAGCAATGTTTACACGCACAGCTCCAGATGCGGTCTCTAGCTGGGTGGCCAAGAGCCCCACAACAATTCAGGGGGTTATAATCCTGAAAGGAAGGAGGGGAGAATGAAGACGCAGAACACTTAGCGGTCCGCAGCTTGGTGTAGCTAATTCTCCCATCCCCCAAACTAACTGATTATCTTTACTTAATCTGGACGAGATAGTAGTATTTTTAGTACTTGAAGAATTTAATAATAGTGCCTTTGTTCTCTCAGGACAGAAAAATAAATTGAAAGATCACACTAGAGAAAGAATACCTTTTCCCCCTCTCCAAATGTAGACAACACGCAAAAGTCACAGACCTGCAGGCCACACAGTTGCAAGCACACACACCTGCAAGCACACACACCTGCAAGCACACACACCTGCAGACGCACACACCTGCAAGCACACAACTGCAGGCACACACAGCTGCAAGCACACACACCTACAGGTACATGCAGCTGCAAGTCCACACACCGGCAGGCACACATACCTGCAAGCGCACACCGCTGCGAGCACACACACCTGCAGGCACACACACCTGCAGGCACACACAGCTGCACAAACACACACGCCTGCAAGCACACACACCTGCAAGAGCACACAGCTGCAAGCACACACCTGCAAGCATGCACAGCTTCAGGCACACACACCTGCAAGCACACACACCTGCAGGCACACACACAAAATGAGCCTAAGAGAGAATGTGCTCAGTACTTGGTCTGGTATTCCTTGACAGCAACAGAAATAATGAGAATAAAGGCAATTATGTGTTTTTAGATCCGCAACGTGAAAGCAGGGGTGGACGGGGGGCGGGGGACGTTGGCTGAAAACTGAACCAAACAAAAAAGTGCAGAGGAGAACACAGGACCAATTCTCTCATCAAAGGATCACCTTACTGTGGCCGAGTGTGGTGGCTCATGCCTGTAATCTGAGCACTTTGGGAGGCCGAGGTGAGTGGATCACTGGAGGTCAGCAGTTTGAGACCAGCCTGGCCAACATGATGAAACTCTGTCTCTACTAAAGAACACAAAAATTAGTAGGGCGTGGTGGCGGCACCTGTAATCCCCGCTACCTGTGAGGCTGAGGCAGGAGAATCGCTTTAACTCCAGAGGCGGAGCTTGCAGTGAGCCGAGATCGTGCCACTGCACTTCAGTCTGGACAACAGAGTGAGACTCCGTCTCAAAAAAAAAAAAATCTTATTTTGAACTCCCACTCGAGAAATACACAGCCTAAGTTGGGTGATTATACACAATGGCCATGTTCTAATGTTCTTGGATTAAACACCAAAAGTAAAAGTAAACCATTTTCATTTAGAAGATGTTCACAGACCTACTACTGATGCCTTCAAAATTTCATTTTATAAAAGAATCTAAGAACAGGTTTCATATATTCAACAGATTTTCAAGGGAAAATAAAAAATCCAAAGAGGATGACAAGAATAGTGTGAAGAAAATACTAAACGAATAATTAAAGCCGTAAAATCAGCCTGCTAGATATAACTTCGTACTTGCCAACCTATTTTATATTGGTAGTTTGTTTTTTCGTATAACTTTATGTAAGAGAAGAAAAAATTGTGTACGTACAACCTCAAAACCTATTTACTCAATGTCATTGGATTTGTTTTAAAACAAATCACTTTTAAGAACTATCAAGAACCATGTAACAGTCTGGAGTCTTGTTGTTTCCCATCACATGAGAAAGCAAAAGGAAGAAAAACGTTGCACAAAAGGACAAGAGCTGAATGAATTTATATAAATTATGGACAATAAATGTGCATCACCATCATTCATTACATAATTGAGGTTCACTTTCAGAAATCTATTTTTTGTGGTTACATATTGATAGTTTGTCTAAGGAATTCATTAAAATATTTAATCATAAAATTGAGTAGAACAGAAAGAGACATTAAAAGTTGAATAAAATTTCTTAAAATTTGTCTGCATTTCTATTATGATTTCATTTAAAAATATTGTGAAATTAGCAAACAAATATGTTTTACTTCTTTTATAGTAAACTGAGAAGTTCTTCTACCAACCGCACAGAGTAATTGACTTAGAGTGAGATTAGGTTAGACTCTGGAGCCTGAACAAAGCTTCAGAACAGGGATTAGCATGCTTTATTTTTATTTTTATTTTATTTTATTTTACTTTATTTTATGAGATGGAGTCTTGCTCTGTCACCCAGGCTGGAGTGCAGTGGCATGATGTCCAGTCACTGCAACCTCCATCTCCCAGGTTCAAGCGATTCTCCTGCCTCAGTCTCCTGAGTAGCTGGGACTACAGGCGCCTGCCACCATGCTCAGCTAATTTTTGTATTTTTAGGAGAGACGGGGTTTCACCGTGTTGGCCAGGATGGTCTGGATCTCTTGACCTCAGGATCTGCCTGCCTCAGCCTCCCAAAGTGCTGGGATTACAGGTGCGAGGCACTGCGCCCGGCCTAGCACGCCTTTTCTGTAAAAAGCCAGATAGTGAAAATTTTCAGCTTTCTCTGTTGCATTCTCTCATACATTCTCTGTTGAAACAGAACAAACTTTCTCAGCTTGTGGGCAAATAATAGTCCCAGGCCTTGTTTGCTGGTCCCTGCTCTATAGGATTAGCCAGGCAATCAGAATAATTCTCAGTTCATACATTATCTCCCCAATGAATATGTAATTACCTATATACGTAGTTATATATTTTCTTGTATAACACTCATGTTCATTGCTTAAAATTTATTTATAATGCATTTTAACAAAACTCCCTCTCCTCTCCTTTCACACAACAACTAATCATCAGTCATAGGATTGCTTTTGTTTTTGCTTTGAAAGTTTATAATTTATCAAATATCCTGAAGTTCACACGTATTTGTCCTTGTATTTGTGTGGAAGGAAAGACTAACCTACCATATAATGCTGACTGACTACTGACGCTCTAGGCCTTGAAGGAAGCATATCATGCCTGCTATCTTGGTTCCTCTCCACCACCATGCCAGGAGGTGGGTGCTGATCCACATGTGAAGCCAGGGCCCACAACAACTCCCTGCATCTCCCAAGGTCACACAGCTGACAATCGTAATGTCAGAATTTGAACCTTTCTCCTAAATTTAAGGTTAATCCCTTCTACCTTTTCTTTGAAAATCCTGAGCCGGGCAGGGTGGCTCACACCTGCAATCCCAGCACTTTGGGAGGCCAAGGCAGGCAGATCATGAGGTCAGGAGTTCAAGACCAGCCTGGCCAAAATGATGAAACCCTGTCTCTACTAAAGATACAAAAAATTAGCCGGGCGTGGTGGTGCACGCCTATAATCCCAGCTACTAGGGAGGCTGGGGCAGGAGAATCGCTGGAACCCAGGAGTTGGAGGTTGCAGTGAGCCGAGATTGTGCCACTGCACTCTAGCCTGGGAGACAGAGACAGACNGGGTGCTGATCCACATGTGAAGCCAGGGCCCACAACAACTCCCTGCATCTCCCAAGGTCACACAGCTGACAATCGTAATGTCAGAATTTGAACCTTTCTCCTAAATTTAAGGTTAATCCCTTCTACCTTTTCTTTGAAAATCCTGAGCCGGGCAGGGTGGCTCACACCTGCAATCCCAGCACTTTGGGAGGCCAAGGCAGGCAGATCATGAGGTCAGGAGTTCAAGACCAGCCTGGCCAAAATGATGAAACCCTGTCTCTACTAAAGATACAAAAAATTAGCCGGGCGTGGTGGTGCACGCCTATAATCCCAGCTACTAGGGAGGCTGGGGCAGGAGAATCGCTGGAACCCAGGAGTTGGAGGTTGCAGTGAGCCGAGATTGTGCCACTGCACTCTAGCCTGGGAGACAGAGACAGACTCCGTCTCAAAAAAAAAAAAAAAAAACAGAAAGAAAGAAAGAAAACTCCCAGCACCATCTACATACTTAGGAATTCCACAATTGACATGACCAGAGCATAGGCCAGATTTGGTCCTTGCTTGTTTATGTATGACCCAGAGCTAAGAACAGTTTTTATCATTGATCATTTTTAAATGATTGGAAAAAAGTTTAAAAAGTAATATGTCATGACATGAAAATTACATACAGTTTAAATGTCAGTATCTATAAATAAAGTGGTATTGGAGAATAGCCATGCTTATTCATTTACATGTTGCATGTGGCTACAGGACAGAATTGATTAATGGTAACGGATACTGTAGAACTTGCAAAGCCTGAGACACTTTCCACCTGCCCTTCACAGAAAAGCATGCCAGCTCCTGGTAGAGACTAGAGACTACTTCTCTCTCTTTTGCACTCAATCTATCCTTCTAACTAGGTATTTGCCTAGTGCTCTTAATCATACTCAGCCCACTTTCATTACAAAAAAAAAAAGACAAAAACAGAAACAAATCCTAGGCAAACAAAAACATCTCCCACTCTACCATTTATTCCCTTCCAGCTACCATCTTTCCTCTCTCTTCATAGCCAAGTTAGTCTGGAAAGCTTTCAACACTTGTCTCTGTTTCCTCATGCCCCACTCACTCATCAACCCACACCATATCGGCTTTGGCCCGTCACTTTAACAAATAAGCTTGTAGTAATGCCACCGCAGAACAGAGATATATTTCAGTCCTTATTTATCTTGTCCTCTCAGAAAGATTTTGTAAAAACTGACCGTTTTCTCAATTCTGGAGCAAGTTTGTTCCTTTGCTTCCATATGCAAAAATGTACTTGCTTTTGCTCCAACTTATCTTGTGACTCTTTATCTGGTCCTTGTTCAGATTTAGTCTCCTCTTACCCAAATTTAAGTAGCATCATTCCTCAGGAACCTGGAGATCCTCCTCTCTTCTTCCAATCTCTCAACCCATAGACAATATTGCAGGGCCCGCTAAGTTGTCTGAATATGAACCAAGTCAGAGGACTTCAGGAAGGACAATTTCACAAAGACAGCAGACTTGCTTTAACCAATTACATGAGGAAGCAGCAAGATGATGTCAGTGATAAAGTCAAAGCATATCATCATTTTTCAGAAGAGGGAAGAAAACATGTAATCAAAATCTTCGGGGAAAGTAACAACAAAAGAGCACAGAAGGACACATGGTCCCCATGAAACAGAATAAAACACAATGTCAATTTTAGAAATCAGCTAAATTTGTTAAAAAGAGAAACTTTTTAAACATGGCACCTGGTATATTCACCTTTGAGCGGTCAGCCTTTCCTTTTGACATATATCTATAAGCAGCAACTGGTATATATATATATATATATAATGGTAAGAAATACATTCTATTGTTATATTGACTGGTTTTCAATTTTTAGATCAATCTATACACAAAGCAGAGAAGACAATATAACGCTGTTCTTATACAATTTTAAAATTTTTAGAGTTGACAAACAGTAAAATTTCTGAAGTTGAGGGCTGTAGAAGGACATTGAGACCCTGAATTTACCTGGTGGGTAGTCAAGTTATAAAATAAAGACATTGAAATTTAAGTGTGTTGATATTATCAGGATATAAAATGAAAGGAATTGAGTACAATTCTACCAAATATTGGGAAGAGAAACAAGAAGTGCAGGAGTGAGGTGAGAGGAGAGAAAGTCAGCTGAGCTTGTCATCTGTTGTCCCAGGAAATCACTCGACAGAGCTTGTGGTTGATACAGTAGGCAAAGGGGGAAGGTGGTATCTGGGACAGAAATGTGACTCCTGGGAGAAAGCTAAACAGGAGGGCCGTGTGCAACGGGCGCGAGCCAGGAGGGCCGTGTGCAGCGAGCGCGAGCCAGGAGGGCCGTGTGTAACGAACAGGAGCCAGGAGGGCCGTGTGCAACGGGCACGAGCCAGGAGGGCCGTGTGCAACGGGCAGGAGCCAGGACGGCCGTGTGCAATGGGCGCGAGCCAGGAGGGCCGTGTGTAACGAACAGGAGCCAGGAGGGCCGTGTGTAACGGCAACGAGCCAGGAGGGCCGTGTGCAACGGGCAGGAGCCAGGACGGCCGTGTGCAGCGGGCGCGAGCCAGGAGGGCCGTGTGCAGCGGGCGCGAGCCAGGCGAATGGACTCTGCTCTTGCTTTTTCACTCTGAACTCTTTGAATTATCTATTTACATTGTGGACTTATTACTTGCATAATAAGATAAAAACAGTAATTCAAACAAGTAAATTGGAATTTGATTCTATTTAAATATTAAAATTTAAAAGGAACAAAACTAAAAGTCCTGGAAGTGAAAATTAGAACCCCACAAGAAAATAGATAAACTAAAAACAATTTGTTGAGATACTTATATTCTCAGGCATAAAACATCTTGATTTCACTGCCAAAATAACATGATATATTCTTAAAATAATATAAAAAGTGTATGTTAGAAAGCTACAGAATCACAAAGATATTTGTCATTTCACTTCAAACAACAACAAAACAGTAAAACCATCTTCAGTTCTAGAATAATGTGAGATGAGAAACCTTAAGCGTTAGCCATCCTTTGCTTACGTGATCCCTGTGTGCCCCACAGCGTCCAGTACGCACGTCTTTCCTCTGCTGTGAAACACAGCTGGGCAGCAAGGTGTGCCGTACATAACTGTAGTCTTCAGTAATGGTGAGGCTGTCTGCAGCTTCTAGCAGGTAGTTTCATTACTCCCAGAAACTTTGAAGCACCCGTTATTTTTTAGTCTTAAATTCTCATGAATATCTTTTACATTTTACATCTAAGGAGAAATAAAAGCATAATAATTATATTTAATTATTTGAATAGCTTTTTAATCACAAATATCTATGCTGGAATCTGAGGGATATTTAATGCAAAAGTCAGACTTGCCCTCCATAGTCAATTTCTTTCTGCGGTGAGCTTATTGCAACATGCCCAGTAGTGATAAGTCCATTTTCCGTATATACACAAGCATAGAATCTAATTTTCAAAAGGCCACCTAGGAACGCAGTCTGAATCACCCCGATACATACATTGCTTCCCTTTTTTGCTGAGAGATTGTTGTCCAGCATCTATTTGCACAATTCCAGTGATGGGGAGAACACGTAAACAAATAGGGGTGACATGTTATTGAGAAACACTAGTTATTAGAATATTATATCTTATATTGCATTGAAATTTGCTTTCCCTTTAACCCTGTTAGTCCTGGTGAGGTATGATCTTGATTTTTATTTTGTTTTTTAAATGTTTTTATTTTGAGACAGAATCTTGCTCCATCACCCAGGCGGGAGTGCAGTGATACATTCACAGCTCACCGCAGCCTTGAACTCCTCGGCTCCAGCAGTCTTCCCATTTTGGACTCCCGAGTAGCTATCACTACAGGTACATACCACCACAGCTGGCTAGTTTAAAAACAGTTGTAGAGATGGGATCATGTTACGCTGACCAGGCTGGTTTGACAATTCCTAAATATTCAATATGAAAATTGTAGAGCGAAAACAAATGCTATTATATCAAGGAACGCATAATATTATTTTGAGTGTCTACTCAAGAACCTTATGATTTTTAACAGTAAGCGTGGTACTCTGTGTCTCTTTCCTTGGAGTTTATGAGTCTTGCCAAAGCCCATTGACATGGAACAAATCCAGGGGCCACTAAATCATGTCATTATGTAACTGTTAGCCCACAAGCAGATTCAGTCCCTGGTTCCAAGTTGGCACCTTGTTGCTGTGTCTTCTGGAGAGGAGGAACACTGTGTCATCACATGGCAGGAAATAGAAGCAGAAAGCCTACTCCAGCAAGCCCGTCTTATAGCAGCCTTCATCTATTCATGAGACAAAGCCCTCATGACCAAAACACCTCCAATTGGACCCCACTTTCCAACACTGTATCATTGAAGGTTTATTTTCCAACACATGTTTTCATGCTGCTGATAAAGACATACCTGAGACTGGGTAATTTATAAAGAAAAAGAGATTTAATGGACTCACAGTTCCACATGGCTGAGGAGGCCTCACAATTATGGCAGAAGACGAAAGGCACATCTTACATGGCAACAGGCAAGAGAGAATGATAACCGAGAGAAAGGGATTTCCCCTCATAAAACCATCAGATCTTGTGAGACTTATTTACTACTATGAGGACAGTATGATTCAATTACCTCCCACTGGGTCCCTCCCACAACACGTGGGAATTATGGGAGCCACAATTCAAGATGAGATTTGGGTGGGGACGCAGCCCAACAATATCAACGTGAATTTTAGAGGACACGCTCAGATTATGGTAAAAGGTAAAGTAACGTTTCCTAATTTAGATAGCTAGTAAATAGCTGAGCCAGAATTCAAACACAGATCAGTCTGAGGCAAAATGCAGACCCATAACTGCTATTATTTATGCCACTGATTTACAAAAATAAGTTGTAAAATAAATTTAGTTACTAATAACCAGCGTTTTGTTGTTGTTGTTTTTTGTTTTGTATTTTTTTAAGAAATCGACCAGGAGCTAATGGAAATTATACAAATATATTACAAAAAAAGAAAATGTCTTTTTATTAAACTTCTATTTCAGAAGATAGATATAGATAGAGAGATGAGTGGATGAGTGGGTGGATGGATGGATGGGAGAATACATGGATGGATGGATAGATTAGATATAGATAGATAGATAGATAGATAGATAGATAGATAGACAGACAGATGCAGCCACACAGGTAGAGGCCATGTAAATGCATTTCTGCTGTAGAAATGCTATGTCCCAAAAATTAGTAGATGGAGAAATAATGGAGGATGGATCACCAACCAATGGGCATTAACCTATTAGACTGTTGTGAGAATTGAATGAAATAGTAGATACTACCCAGGATATAGTGAGTGTTCAGTACAGATACAATTATTTTTGTCAATAAAATTTTAGCATCTTCACCGTACCATCCAAAAAGAGCTAAGGCTGCCTCCATGTTAGGCTTTTACAAGCTTTGGGGGTCTCTCAATATTATCTAAATCTGGTAGTTTCTAAGATTTTACTCCACTGTATAAAGCAGATGTAAGCAGCCTAGATGAAGTAAGGTGAGAGTCTTGTCTCCGAGCTTAGCCTGCCCTTTATGATCATTCAAGCATCAGTCCCAAGTTCACTTAGGGAGTCATTGGTGGCTACCCCATCCACCGCTTGACTTAACTACCCTGCTTGAGTCACTGCTTGATAGTCTCTCCTTCTCTATCTTTATTTATTTATTTTTTTTACTTTTTCCCCACTTCTACCAAGAACAAATATTAGATCTATGAAAGTAGGACTTAATTTCTGTCGTTCATCAGCTTGAAATATGCCTGAAACACAGGAGACAATCAATAAATATTTGTTAATTACTTATAGACGAGGTCAAATCAGTGGAATTTACTTTGATGTCCATCCAATCTTCCTTTACATCTTCTAGCCCTTGTTCAGGATCATTAGAACCCTCACCAAGAGATAACCAATATTATTGTGAGGTGCATTAGAATTTTAGGAAGAAGTTACCTCTGGTTGACACTGCAGCCCACAGCTCAGGAAGGGCCAGCTAGGAGAGCCAGGCAGAGCTGCCATCACCAGCAGAGACTGACAAACAAATCGCTCGGAAATCTGTCATTTCCCTCATCTTTCCCGGGATTTCCCAGCTGTGACGACAGCACATTCAGCTCTTGTGTCAGACCCGGGAGGAGTGGAAGCAAAACAAAATATATATTAAAATTTGACTCTTATATAAATGAGAAAGACAAATTTAGTATAAATAAATATTGCCTTTTTTTGTACACTAGATCCCTTAAGGATAAAGTGTGTTTTCTTATATAAATGAGTGATGTCTGTTAACCAGGAGGTTCCAGAATCCCAATGCAGCTTGTGAAATTTATTGAGTGCTTCCTTAAATTATCTGACAAAATAGAATTAGGTTTAAAAGTTTCATTTTAGGATCTGCCCCAAATTTTGTTTCCAAAGATATAGGATTACATTTTCTCTCAATTCTACCATTTTCTTTTTAAAAATATCCTAAAATGCTACTTTTTTTCACTTTTTCCCCATATCTACCAAGAACAAATATTAGGTCTATGACAGCAGGATTTAATCTCTCTTGTTCATCAGCTTGAAGTATGCCTGAAACACAGGAGACAAACAATAAATATTTGTTAATTACTTATAGACAAGGTCAAATCAGTGACTTTACTCTGATGCCCATCCAATCTTCCTTTACTTAGCATTCAACTTCTTCACTGGAAACAGCCTTGCTCCCCTCCTCTTACCTTTGCAACCTGGTTTTAAAAAGCCCCTAACCCTTGAATGGGATATGCATTTGAATGGAATGTGCTGGAATGTTCCAGGCTGGCAGGCACAGAATAAAGAGGAGAAAATATTATTCAGATAATCACCTTTAACCCTTAGGAGTCTGGCATAAGTTGACCAGGGCACAAGCTGCCGCCCAGCTCAGAGCAATAACACCTCTCTGAGGAGAAATGTCACAAACTTTTTACACAGACAAGTGATGTTTGATTTTTCAGTTTCCTCCTCTTGTGAAAAGGATGATCTCAATCTCCTTTGTCCCTCCTTCTCAAATCCTTCGTTGGTGATGTGCCAATCTCTCTCACTTCCGTTCCAGGCTGGCATCGTCACTCGAAGCTCTGCACTGAGGATCACTCCTTCCTAGGCTGTGTGCCACATTAGCCCGAGCTGAACCGTTTGCTACCGTTTAGATGCAGTCCTACCACTTCGTTCTATGGTTCCCTGGAGCATTGTGATTATCACAATGGGTGTAATTCTCAGGTGAGCAAATAACTTCTCAGAGAGCATACTTCATGCCCCCAAGGAGCATAAACCCTTCTAAGGAAACAGGAGCTCGTTAACTAACCTAAATGAGCACATATGCATAACGGCACAGGAAATCGCCTTTTCAGGTGGCAAAGTACAAACCCTGAATTCCAGAAGAATCTATGAAACAATATACCAGCCTCCTTGTCAAATTCAAACCACATACAATATAAAATACATTGAGAACACAATAATGTGGCCCTTTAGATAGATACCACATGTCAAGTGCATCCGTGTGAAGAGACCACTGAAACAGGCTTTGTGTGAGCAACAGGGATGTTTCTTCACTTGGGTGCAAGTGGGCTGAGTCCGCACAGAGAGTCAGCGAGGGGAGATGGGGAAGGGGTTGCTTTATAGGAGTTGGGTAGGTAACGAAAAATTACAGCCAAAGGTGGTTATCTATTGTTAGCAGAGGAGGGGGTTACAGGATACATGGTGGGGAGATCATAAGACTCATTGTCCAGAAGAAGAATGGCACAAAGTCGACTGATCAGCTAAGGTAGGGCAGGGACAAGTCACAATAGTAAAATGTTGTAATTTTGGTTAATCAGGTAAGGCAGGGACTGGCTGTTTCACTTCTTTATGGGTTTCCTTTTGGCTGCTCCAGACTTCTTGGCTCCTGCAGGCCACCTGGATGCGTATGTGCAGGTCACAGGGGTTATAATGGCTGAGCTTTGACTCAGAGGCCTGACACCATAGGTATATGGCACAACACAAGTTTTTGAATTCTGTTTAGATTTTCAAAAGCTGGGGTAAATTTCATTCTAGAAGTCAGCTTTGTTGAAGTTTCTTGATTCTCATCTTTATTTAATTTCCCCTTCGATTTTTAACAGGTAACAGTCTAGACTTGAAATACTAGGTTTTAAAGTAAATAGTCAACGGAAGAAGTAAAAGCATCATTTACTGCCTTATAGACTTCTAGTTGGAAAGGGCTTGGGGGAGAAGCTGGTCTATAGACTCAGCATCTGGGAGAGGAAAGGGACGCCTGGAGAAGATGATTATGCCACCTGGCGACAGCTCGTCAGACTCAAGCATTGAGTCTGTCTGTTCATTCAAACTGGAGTTGTGCTACTTTTTTCCACAGTTTGGTGCTTGACACATTCAAATAAAATTTACAACCCCTACCCAGGGGTCAGATCTCTACCGGCCTCAGATCTGCCTCTTATTGATGGAAGAAAGAAAATAAACTTATGCCAAGAGATTTTGTTCTTGGAACCTCTCAAATGCTCTCTCCCAGCAATCAAAGCTCATACCCTGAAAAGAACAGATCGTTGTCTCTGAGGTTGGTTAGAAATCTACTGATATTTTTTCATCACCAATAGTGCGCCGAGGACTTCTTCAGATTCCGGCTCACAAACGTGAAGCAGTTGCATTGCTGTGGGTAACGATTCATTTGCTTCAACTCTGGCTTTGCCCTTTTTCATTTGGTGGGACTGATTTCCTTTCTCCATATAATTTCACTTGTCACTATTCGTGACTTGAGAATTGACCCTCTCCTTTCTGCACCTTCCTTCACAAGCCAACTTCTATTCTCAAAAACAATTGAAATTGAACATTAATAAAAAATTATTGAAGATGGCTTTTATGAGAATGCTTGCTTTGGATTATTTTTTCTTACTAATATAAAGTGCTGTTCTTCAGATATACCCTATAAACAAATATCAAATAGCCACCAGTGCTTAAATAATAAAACAAAGAAATCATCAGGGGACCAAGTGTAGCCTCATCTCATCTCGCACAGACCCCATAGAAAACTCAATCTTCAACTCCCTTTTTCTTGCAGAAAGATGAAATTAAAAATAACAGGATCTCTGTCTCTTAGTTTCTAAAGTGATGCCCAAGTTTCTGAAGAGAGAAAGATATCTAAACCAAACCTTCCACAGCAGCCGCAAGGAAACAGACCTTCTGAACTTCTGGTGAGCTAGAGAGACTCAGCTTTCTCTCCTTAGATAAGGATGGTACCTCCTTGGAGTTGAGTTTGGTCAAGGTAACCGGCAGCGCTCAAGATTTATAAAAATTTCCTTAGTACAAGTACTGCTAGTGAATATTGTTCCAAGCTGATAATGTAAGAACCTGTGACCATCAGGGCATATCCAGAGCAAGAGCTGAGGTTTCTGGGTCCTGCAAGCCCCTACTGTGTACAAATCATGACGCTAGCTGTGCTTCCCTGTCATGGCCCTTGGGGACAAGGAAAGCTACAGTCAGAGTCACTGCTTTAGCTGTGATAATTCCCTTCTCTTTCTGACTCTACTTCCTTTATCAGGTTACTTTCTCTGGCATATGAGTTCTGAGGTTTTTTCTGAAGTGGAAATTCCAGTGACTGTCGAACATTGCCTTCACGTGCTGGAATACTTGAGCAAATTCATTTCTCTTATTTTGTATGAACATGTGGTGCAACAGGGCAATAGTTATGTGGACAGTGCTACAGAGATCTTAACATCTATATGCATTTTAAAATTTACTTTTCAAACTTTAAACAAGTTGAAGTTAAGTTACTTTTAGGAAACTAACCCATCAGGAAGAGAAAACACTGGCTGGCCAGATCTAAACATCAGATTGAGTACACGTTTGCTGTAATTTGAGTATGTTCTTTAAGCATCTTGTGCTTCCATTTCTTCATTGACAAGGCATCAGCTCTATGAGAATTAGAGAGAATGAGTATGACATCTGAGAAAGGTGTTAGACACTGAAGGGAAAGGTGGTGTTCTTTCTGAGAACATGTTTTGAAAGTCTGTAGAGAGAAGAGTCAGCACACAGCTTAGGCTAGATAGATCAGTGCTGGGTATTGGACCTTTCTGGAATTGGAGAAGAACGAAGAGCCGGAGCCGGAACTGGAATTAAGGGTCATAGAGGCAGGTTTAGATATCCAAACACTAAAGAACGTCAGACTTAAAGAACACATGGCAATTTCCTACCTACAGAAAATCTCAAGGAAAACGTCTAACTCTTCTCCTAGCAGAGTAATTTTCCAAGGAAATGACCAGGCGGATATAAACTTTGGGCAAAAAGAGCATCTGTGCTGGGAAACAAGAAGCAATGCCAGCAACGTACTAGGAATTACCCCGCCCCTCGTCCCCCTAAATTTGCTGGATGTCTTGTAAACATTGAAAACAAAATTGTTAGAAAGGGTCCTCCTCCTGCCCTCATGAGAAAGCAAATCCTTCGGGGCACCACACACTGACCCTCCTGGACATCCCGAAAGCACGCCCAGCAGCCCAGCATGAGGGACTGGGAGGGGGTCGACGTGCTGCTGCCCTGGTGCAGGTGGGAGGCACGGCGCGCACGAATCTTAGGCAGATGGAGCCCGTGGAGTGAGACCGTTGCAGCCACGCCACAGTGGGGATGTACAGCATGGGATTTCTGTGTGACTGTGACGTGGACAACACGGCACTGGCACAGCCACACATTGTGCCTGCCTTAGAGATCCACCTTTGGATTCGTCAGCATAAGGGTTTTTGAAGACTTTCATAAGAATGCTTTTATTAAAAATAACACCAGTATTCTTTTAAATGTAACAAAATAATCTTGAGATAATCTGGAAAAATTGAATCACAGCCTGTGTTGGTCAGGGCATGGGACGTTGGAACTCTTGCTCATCCATAGGAGAAGAAGAACTTCTGTGGAAATTAATTTGACCTAAATACCATCCATAGCCTCTGAACTGGTAAATTGAAATTTAGAAATTTCTCAAAGGAAAGAAAAATATCTGCTCATAAGTATTTACATTCAAGAGACACGTTCATTTCAGTCTGACTTAAAAGAGTAAAAAAATTCAATGAAGTATTATCTGTTTTCCTCTTCACCTGTTTATACTATGTGTACTATTTTACCCTTCTGAAATGCTTCTGTATCTTCTCTTCCTTATCTCACTTGGGTTTCTTTTAGACTCAGCTGGTGACTTACCTCTTCAAGGAAGCCTTTTCTGACATCCCCAGCTAGACAATGTTCCTCCTCTGTACTCCCACAGATTCCCACACATTTTTTTTTTTATCATTGAGCTTATCACATTGCATTAAATCTGTTTGGGTGACTCTCTTCTATATCAAACCAGCTAATCTCAAGGTCCCAATGCACTGAAAATTGTTTTTAATTGAGCTGAACTGTTTAACTAAACAGGCGTTATAGAAGAGACAGTGTGGCAGAGGTCAGCTGAGTTTGTGGTGGTAGAATATCCCGGTAGAGTCTTTCAGAAGAACTGTTTGGAAAATTGGCAGGTGGAAATTCACACTTTGGGATCAGAGGAGAGGCCAGGACAAGAGAGATTGTATGTGAGTTCTATTTATTTAAAGGTAACACTTTAAAATATAAAGGAGACTATCAAGGGAAAGAACACAGAAAATGGAAAAAGAAGGTAGAATAAAGAAGATTCAGACACAGAAAGTGCAATGTCACCAACACCATATCACAGGACATTTCAAAGAGGGGTGATCCACGTAAGAACTTTTGTAACCGTTGTCTACGTCTGAGCATGGCTTATCAACCTGCAACTGTGTCATCCCCAGGCAAAGATGCGGCAATGTCTGAGGATATTTTTTGTTTGTCATGATTTGGGGAGTGAGGATGGTGGTTGGGAGGAAACACCTCTGGGATCCGGTAGGCAGAAGCCAGGGATCCTGCCTGTATTTGCCTTCTGGGCTGCGGTAACACCACACCACAGACAGGGGGCTTACACAACAGAAATTTATCTTCTCACAGTTCTGGAGGCTGCAAGTCCCAAAGCCACGCAAAGATGGGGTATGCTTTCTTCTGAGGCCTCTGTTGGTGGCTTACAGACGGCTGCCTTCCCTCTGAGTCTTCACATGGCCTTTTTTCTGTGCATGCATGCCCCGGTGTCTTTCTGTGTATCCCAGTCTCCTCTTTTTACATGGACACCAGTCAGAATGGATTACAGCCCACCCTGATGGCCTCATTTTATCTGAATTACCTCCTTAAAGGCTAAAGGCTCCATCCTAAAAGGTTTGGCTGCAAAATCTCTGTCTGAAGTACTGGGGATTAGGTTTTAAAATATGAATTTGAAGGGAACCAGTTCAGTCTTTACTCTCTGGACCTCCAAAATCAATCTGTGTCCTTCTCACTGGCAAAACATTCAGCACCCCATCTCAACAGCCCCAAAGCCTTAACTCATTCCAGCACCAACTCTAAGTCCTAAATCTCATTTAAATCTCCTCTAAATCATAGGTGGATGAGACTCGAGGTATGATTGATCCTAGGGAGAAAGTTTCAACAGCTGGGAAACCAAACAAGTGAGTTACATACTCCCGTTGTGAGACAGGCATAAGCTGGGCATTCCCATTCCAAAAGGGAGAAATCAGAAACAAGAAAGAGGTCGGGGATCCCTACAAAGTTCAAACCCTAGGGGAGCAAAATCCATTAGATTGAAAGCCTCAGAATTATCCTGTTTGGCTTGATGATCTGTTCTCCACACCCACTAGGGCAGAAGACACATCCCCAGACCCTGAGCCCAGCATCACTCCCACCAATCTGGGCAGTAGCTTGGCCCCTGAGGCCCTGGGGAAGCTGGCTCTGCTAAAGCCAAAAAGGAAGCAGTCTTGGCACCCACATCTCAGGGCCAAATTCTGTTTTTCAGGGTTCTCCAGTGAAAAGAAATTAATCCATCTTAATGACCCAATCACCCCTTAAAGGCACCACCTCTCAAAAGTGCCACACTGGGGACCAAACCTCAGCATGAATTTTGATGGGAACAAACCTTATTATTGTCCTTTAACAAGACTGGGTGAGTTCTCAGGGGAGTGGACTGGTTCCTATAACAGTGGGTTGCTATAAAGTGAGGTGACCTCTCATGGTTTGCCTTTTACACAGGCCTGCTTCCCCTTTCTCTTTTCTGTCATGTGTTGATGCAGAGGAAGCCCTCACCAGAAGCCACCAAATGCAGTTGTCAAATCTTGAACTTCCCAGCCTGCAGAACCCTGAGATAAATGACCCCCTTTCCTTTTTACATTACCCAGTCTCAGGTGTTCTGTTACAGCAACACAAAGTGGACCAAGACTCTTGGCAAATCCAAAGTCTGATGGGGTGGGCAGGGAGGCTGGAAACTCAGGAAAGAGTTGCAGTCCAAGTCCAAAGGAAACCTGTGGAATAATTTATTCCTGCTTGGGGAGGGCCAGTCTTTGTCTTATGAAGGCCTTCAACTGATTGCATGATGTTCACCCACATTATCGAGGGTACCCCCTTTACTCAAAGTCCACTGACTTAGATGATAATCTCATCAAAAAACACTCTCTCTCTCTCTCTCTCTCTCTCTCTCTCTCTCTCTCTCTCAAAGAAACATTCAAAATAATGTTTGACAGAACAGTTTGCCACTGAGGCTCACCCAAGTTGAGACATAAAATTAATCATTACACTGACTCATCCTATAATGCTCAAGGCAGTCCCCCAAAATAAAGACTTATCTGGTTCAAAAAGTCAATACTGCTAAAGTTGAGAAAACCTAGCCTAGAAGGATAAAGAGGGTATCAGAATGGGCATTATATAAACAAGAGAGCCTAGAGTGGAACAAAATAGAATTTAGATGTTTTGAAGGCAAAATTATTGGTATACACATTTTTCAGGTCACTTGCACATAAATCTCAATAGAAATGCTCACAAAACAGTGAGTGCTTACTGACAATACATGGGCTCTACAAGTGAAGCAATGAGAGGAGGAACATCACTAGTAAGAGTTTTATTTGCTTTTACAAAAAAAAAAAAAAATAGCTGCAAGGTTACCTGTAGTGCTTTCTAGTTATAAACACACTTTCAAAATTAGATTTTCTTTCCTTTTCCTGAGTTTAGTAAGCACTTTTGTTTCTAGTCATTTGACTAACTCCTTTAGTTCTGGAGTTCTATAAAGTTGACTCACAGAGGAATTGAACCATTGACTGGGGACTGACTGCTGGCCATACCTTCCTAAATGTCACCTCCTTACTAAATACTATACCAATCCTCAGATGCATATGTTTAAGGACAAATCTTAATTTGCAGAACATTTCTCAAGCTGGTTGGTAATGCCCAAGTGGTCCTCCTTTAGGCTGAGCAGTGTTCGATGTTCATGATTACCATTTCTACTCTTTTGTTGCTGTGGTTAAAATAAAAATAAACGTATACAAGGTGTTTTGCTTTCTTTGAGTCAAATAATTTTAGTTCAAATAAAGAAGACATAAGGAAAGCTAACTGATTTGCATCGGTGATTAAACCCTCAGATGAACTTGTGATTAACTCAGCTTAGAAGTGAGGTAAATTTAGAATTAGGGAAGCAAGATAGTATAAATTTATATTGGACTAAAATCAAGTGATATTTTATATAAAGGTGACTGATAGAACTGGTTAAGACTACTCACCTTAATCAACTATAAGTCAGAGAAAGCATACCCTAGTTATGGAACGTAATGCAATCAAATGTATAGATTCATTGTTTCAAATTTGGATTTGCCATGCAGATGTTTCTCATTAGAAAGGTTTTTGAGATGGTTTGGTTCTGTGTCCCCACCCAAATCTTATCTTGAATTGTAATCCCTGTAATGCCCACATGTTGAGAGAGGGACCAGTGGGATCATAGCGGCAGTTTCCCCCATGCTATTCTCATGATAGTGAGTGAGTACTCATAAGATTTGATGGTGTTATAAGTGTTTGACAGTTTCTCCTTCACACACTCCTTCTCTCTCTCTCGGTCTCCTGTTGCCTTGTGAAGAAGGTGCCTGTTTCCCCTTCCATCATAATTATGTTTCCTGAGGTCTCCACAGCCATGCAGAACTGTGATTCAATTAAACCTCCTTTGTTTATAAATTACCCAGTCTTGGGTAGTATCTGTGTAGCAGTGTGAAAATAAACTAATAAATAAATTGGTACCAAGGTAGTGGGGCACTGCTATAAAGATACTTGAAAATGTAGGTACAACTTTGGAACTGTATAACCCACAGAGGCTGGAACAGTTTGGAGGGCTCAGAAGAAGACATGAAGAGATGGGAAAGTTTGGAACTTCCTAGAGACTTGTTGAATGTTTTTGAGCAAAATGCTGATAGTGATGTGGACAGTGAAGTCCAGACTGTGGTGGTCTCAGACGGAGATGAGGAACTTCTTGGGAATCAGAGAAAAGGTCACTCTTGCTACTTTAGCAAAGAGACTGGTGGCATTTTGCCCCTGTGCTAGAGATCTGTGGAACTTTGAACTTAGAGAGATGATCTGAAATTGGAACTTGTGTTTAAAAGGAAAGCAGAGCATCAAAATTTGGAAAATTTGCAGCCTGATGATGAGGTAGAAAAAAACAAAACAAAACATTTTTCTGGAGAGAAATTCAAGCTGGCTGCAGAAATTTGCATAAGTAACAAGGAGCCCAATGTTAATCACCAAAACAATGTGGAAAATGTCCCCAGGGTATGTCAGAGATACTGGAGGCAGCCCCTCCCATCAGAGGACTGGAGGACTAGGAGGAAAAAATGGTTTCATGGGCCAGGCCCAGGGCCCTGCAACTGGGTGCAGCCTCAGGACTTGGTCCCCTGTGTCTCAGCCTCTCCAGCTCCATCTGTGGCTAAAAGGGGTCATGGTATAGCTCAGGTCATTGCTTCAGAGGGTGCAAACCTCAAGCCTTGGTGGCTTCCATGAGGTGTTCAACCTGCAGGTGCACAGAAGTTACGAATCAACATTTGGGAACCTCTGCCTAGATTCCAGATGATATATGGAAATGCCTGGATGTCCAGGCAGGAGTCAACTGCAGGCATGGAGGCCCCATGGAGAACCTCTGCTAGGACAGTGCAGAAGAGAAATGGGGGGTTAGAGCCCTCACACGGAGTCCCCACTGGGGCACCCCATAGTGGAACTGTGACAAAAGGGACACCATCCTCCAGACCTCAGAATGGTAGATCCATTGACAGCTTGCACCATGCACCTGGGAAAGCTGCAGGCACTCAACGCCAGCCCATGAAGGAGCTGCCCAAGGCTGTGGGAGCCTACCCCTTGCATCAACTTGCCCTAGATGTAAGACATAGAGTCAAAAGGAATTATTTTTGAACTTTAAGATTTAATGACTTCCCTGCTGAATTTTGGACTTTCATGGGGCCTGTAGCCCCTTTGTTTTGGCCAATTTATTTCATTTGGAATTCGAGCATTTATCCAACGCATGTACCCATCTTGTATCTTCGAGGTATCTAACTTGCTTTTGATTTTACAGGCTCTTGAGCAGAAGAGCCTTGTCTCAGATGAAACTTTGGACTTGGACTTCCAGGGTTAATGCTAGAATAAGTTAAGACTTTGAGGGAATCTTGGGAAGTCATGACTGGTTTTGAAATGTGAGATGGACTTGAGATTTGGGAGGAGCCAGGGGTGGAATGATATGGTTTGGCTCTGTGCCCCCACTCAAATCTCATCTCAAATTGTAATCCCCACAAACCCTACGAGTTGAAGGAGAGACCTGGTGGGAGGTGACTGGATCATGGGAGTGGTTTCCCATACGCTGATCTTGTGATAGTGAGTGAGTTCTTATGAGATTCATGGTTTTATAAGTGTTTAGCAGTCCCTCCTTCACACACACTCTCTTTTTCTCCTGCTGCCTTGTGACAAAGGTACCTGCTTCTCCTTCCACCATGATTGTAAAGATCTGTGAGTTATTTAAACCTTCTTTATTTTATAAATTACCCTGTCTCAGGCTGTATGTTTACAGCAGTGAGAAAATGGACTAATACAGTTTTTTCTAGAAAAACTTATTTTCATTTGTAATATATTTAATGAAATAGTAGTCATCTTATCCAAAGACATATTGTTTCACTCATTACAAAGTAGTGGTAAAATATGTACCTTTCTTTGAACTAAATTGTACTTTTTAAAAACGTTGTTATTTTGGAATAATTTTATATTGATAGAAAAGTTGCAAAGATAGTACAGAGAATCCCTGTCCACCCCTGTTAAGATAATTAAGTGAACACCATTAGGTTAGAGTGGCCCTAGTGCCCTGTGATCCCACATAAGCAAAGTGGAACTTGAGCTGGTAATCATAGGCCACTAGCTGTGCATTTTCCAACTTCAACCAATAAGCAGTTCCTTTGTTCTGTTTCCACATTCACCCTATAAACCCCCACAGCCCCTTTGGTGAAGCCCTTCAGAGCTGGTAGTTTGGTGCTACCTGGTTAATGAATCCCTGTTTGTTCAAACAAATTCTATCTTTTAAGAGTCCTTACCTAGTTTCCCTTATTACTGCCCTTTGACATCACTATGGTACATTGATCAAGACAGAAAATGATATTGGTATCTCTTTTACTTTCCCAGGGCTGCCATAACAAATTGCCATAAACTTGAGAGTTTCTAACAACAGAAATGTATTCTCTCACAGTTCTGGGGTCCAGAAGTCCAAGACCCAGGTGTGGCAGGGCTGCCCTCCCTCCCTATGGAGGCTTTAGGGGACATTTTGTTCCTTGTCTCTTCTGGCTTCTGGTGGCTACTGGAGTTTCTTGGTTTGTGGCTCCTATCTCCAGTCTCTACCTTCATGACCACGTTGCCTCCTCGTCTTCTCTTCTTGGAAGTCACCATTCAACCCACAACCCTGCATTCCTATTCACTACACTTCAGACAGCGTTTCCATGAATCTCCTCTTTCTATTTCAGTATCTCATCAGGGAATCACAATGTTGCCCTGCCACATCCTATACGTGATGGTTCCCCCACACTTTACCTGTTTTCTATGACCTTGAGAGTCTTGAAGTGTACAGGGAGTTACCCCACAGGAGCACCCCCATCTGGGTTTCTTTGGTGTCTTTCTCATGGGATTTGGGGAAGGAATTTCACAGAGATAAAGTGTTTTCCTTGTCACATCCAATTAGGGACACATGATATCCACATGACATCACTGAGGATGTTCACCTTCATCACTCATTCCGTGTTGCTTTGCCAAGCTTTTCCTCTCTAACACTACTATTTTGCTTTTCTTTCTCTACTCTGTCCTATGGAAACAAGTCACTAAGTTTAGTATATGGTTGGAGAGGAGGATTAAGCTCCAACTTCTGTAGAGTAAAATATCTACACAAATAATTTGGAATGTTTCTGTAAAATAATGTAACTTCTTCCCCATTCATTTTTTAATCATTTACTACTTATGTCAACATGGACTTGTGTATATTTATTCTATACTTTCGGTTATTTCCCAATACTCTGTTGTTTATTTTGCTACTCAAATGATTACAGCATTAAACGCGGAGCCCCTTCAGGTGGGCCTCTCTGTCCCTCTGTCACACTCCCATTCTTTGGGCGGGGGAGGTGGGGGGGCGGGGATTTCATGCACTTTTTAACTTTCTGGTTCTACAAAATGCCCCGGGCTTTTCTCTTATGCGTGGTTTATGTTTTAAAGCCAAATGAAACATTAAATGCTCAACTATTTGATTGTGCTTGTCTGAAATGAGGAATGGCGCTTACGGACACCTTCTGTGGCTTTGTAAGTAAAAACAGGGGCACAGTTTCATAAAGTAATGATTAAGCAAACAGCCAGTTGAAGGAGTTACATGAGAGACATAACTGCTTTTCTTACAACTGAAATGTCTGTGCCTTGGGCAGAAGGCAGGGCAGTAACACTGAATTCTAATAACAGAGTTAACAACCTTTAGCTCTAGCACAGACTCAGCTGAGATGATCAGTTCCCTGTTGGTACAAGCCTCTCCTGGCTGTCGACTCAGAGCTGCCCATTCACCTACCTTTAACCTCTGTCAGTGGTTGTAAATGTACAGACAATGCTCTCTCCTAAAATCACCAAATCAATGATACGTGTTTTCAGAGAACAATTTTGGCTCTTGAAGCACAAAAAAATTTTACAGTGTAGATGTGGGTCACTTACCCCAGAAATGAATTGCAACCAAACTGCCCATGGAAGCTGCACGTACACATTTGGAATAATCAGCACTACCCAGGATTCTAACTTCTGTATTTGTTTATATTTTCTCTAAAAGAGAGAAGCTAAAAGAAATTTCCTTGATTGTGGCTGGACTTCTCAGGAGGAAGGTTGTATCTTCCAAATACTGCTTGGTCACCAGCACACAAAAACAAATTAGCATTAAGGTATTATATAGCAACAAGGATAACTTCTGTAACATATGACATTTCACTGTTTTCAGCATACACACGTGTGTGCACACACACACACACACAAATGCATGCTTATTACTTCAGGTAAAGAGTCCTTCCAGATGGACAAGGAAAGTATTCTCAATATATTCTCACTCTGTGGATGAGGAAGCCGTGCTACGGACGCGGATGAGGAAGCCCTGCTATGGAGGTGGATGAGGGAGCCATCTCTTACTCTGTGGCTTGGTAAGAGAGATGAAATTTCCTGGCACAGTAATCACAGTTACTTAATTGCAGAGCCACAAAATCAGGAGGATTCAGGAATATTTTCTAAAATCCCTTTGTATTGACAAAGTATGCATAGAATATCAAAATATACAGTATATCTACAACGTTTTTTAATGTTTTTTAAAACATAATGAGTTTAATCCCAATTAGAAATCCCAAAAATCTGCTATTGAATAGTCAATCTGTCTCAAAACTCAAACGGAATGTATATGATCCAACATGTTTACAGCCTGATTAATGAGGCAGTTTTCTGAAATTTAGTCTGGCAACAACAAATATTCTAAATCCTTGACATGTAATTTCAAGGAAATTACATGCGTATTAAAGTCAAGGTGGAAAAACATGTGGGTTACTTACTCTGGAGCAAGGAGTCATTTCCATAAAATGTTTCAGCAGGATATGCACTGTGAAATATAAATTAAGAGGAATGACAGGATGTGCTCTTTTGTCTTTTAGCATAAAATTTTTAAAAATACTGTATTTTGCCTTGTTATTTTCACAAAAGCATTTAGCAACCTTTAAGATTTTCAACATTACATTTTGACAAGCAAAGAAAAGAGTAATCTGTGGGCGGCCCCCTGAAATAATAAACAGAGGAGTGTTATAGGAAAGAACACCGTGTCAACTGCTAGAATCTTCACCGACTACACTTCTCTGGGAATCAGAATGAACGTCTTCATGACTACTTATGACACAGAATGATTCTACTTTTGAAATCCAGATGAAGTCACTAATTCTAAAGGGTAGAGCATCCCAAGCTCTGCAGCCACCTGTTTAAGGGTAAAGGAAGGAGAAAATTAAGCAGCCAAATTATTTAAGGTTTTTTCTCTGCTTGTCTCATTAGTCTTCTTTTATTCTTCCCGCTGAGATAAATATGATGTAAAATCATCAAATACAAATTGTGAGTAACTCTCTCTGAAGAATTAATCTAATGTATTTGGATGTTTGCTTTTTAAATGCAGTTAAGAAATTACATCCCCTAAACTGTTAATTAATGCTAAAGCTGGCAATTATTCTGTTTATTTTCAGCATCAGTCCTGGAGAATGCTCAGTTTTCTTCAGGTTTTCAGGTTGTGAAAGCAATGGCATATAAACTGACTTTCTTCCTTTCACTTCTGCCACTGGCATGGACTAAGGGTTAGTGTGGCACGTCCTTCCTCCTGCTGCTCTTTCCCACCTAGCTACGTCTTTAGATTAAAGTGGAGGGCAAGTAGAGGACATAGAGTCCAGTCTTGTTTTGTACTCACTCCTGATATCCTGCCTTTTAATTAGCATATTTAGACCATTCATGTTTAATGAGATGATTGATAAAATTGGATTAATATTTACCATGTTTGAAGATGTATTTCATTTTTTGAATTTATTCCTTGTTTCTTTGAGTTTCCCCTCTTTTTCTTTCTTCTCTTGTTTAAATTATTTATATGATTTAATTTATCTGCTCTTTCACCATATTATTATATTTTTTAAAACAAATCTTGGCTGGGCACGGTGGCTCTTGCCTGTAATCCCAGCACTTTGGGAGTATGAGGCAGGCAGGCAGATCACGAGGTCAGGAGATCAAGACCACCCTGGCTAAGACGGTGAAACTCCATCTCTACTAAAACTACAAAAAATTAGCTGGGCGTGGTGGCAGCACCTGTTGTCCCAGCTACTGGGGAGGCTGAGGCAGGAGAATGGCATGAACCCAGGAGGCAGAGCTTGCAGTGAGCTGAGATTGCACCACTGCACTCCAGCCTGGGCGACAGAGCGAGACTCCGTCTCAAAACAAAAACAAATAATCTTAGTGGTTTCTTGAAAGTATGTAACACACAGTTTTAAATAATCTAAGTCTATCCACAATAGCACTATCCTACTTTACATGTACGTGAATTTGTGGAGCAGGTTCACCGTGCACTGGTTAGCAACTTGTCTGAGTACCGTGAGACAGAGCACACTCAGGGACAACAAGTCAAGACTGAGAATTAGCACATGCAACAGAAATGGAGGATTGATCATGAGCTAGTCCCTCAAAGCTCAGGAAAGCTACATAGAACAGACGGAGCCTTGTCTGTGTGTGACCCACTTACCCTGCAGCTGAGGAATCCTGGAAATAAGGCTGCCCTGGGATTTACACCCCAAGAGTCACATGAAGTGCTGGGCTGAGGTGTTGAAGAAACTTCTATTTGTGGGGAGGAGGGACTGTTCCAGCTATGCTCTCCTTATACCAGGATGTTGCATTTCTGCAGTTATAGAGCAACCTTCTACTGTTGTTCTTGAGAACTACAAGCGAGAAAGGGAAGTTAACTGGGTCAGTCCAAGACTGCCTGGAGAACTGTCCTTCACAAGTAACAGAGTATTTCCAATGGCTCCTTCATATCTCTGTGACAGGCGGTCACGCATTTCACTTGTCCACATGCTATAATCACTCAACACGTTGTTACTATTACTGATATAAATCAAGTTACCTTTTAGATCAGTTAAGACTGAGAAAAGTAAAAGGTTGAATTTTACCTTCATTTTCTCCTTTTCAGCACTCTTCCTTTCTTTATGCAGATCCAGGTATCTAACCAATATTATTTTCCTTCTTCCTGAAGAACTTCTTTTAACATTGGTTTCAGGGCAGGTCTTCTGGTGATGAGCACTCCCAGATTTTGTTTCTCTGAGAAAGTCTTTATCTCTTCTTCACTCTGGAAGAATCATTCCTCTTGTCATAGAGTTTTACATTGGTGTTTCTTCTTCTTTCATTATCCTCTCCCCTCCACACTCCTCTAGATTGCATGATTTCTGATGAGAAGTCATCTGTAATTCTTATCCTTGCCTTTCTATAGATAAAATGGCCCCTGCCCCAGGTTCTTTCAAGATTTTCTTTTTGGGCCAGGCATGGTGGCTCACACCTGTAATCCCAGAGCTTTGGGAGGCCGAGGCGGGTGGATCACAAGGTCAGGAGATCGAGACCTCCTGGCTAACACAGTGAAACCCCGTCTCTACTAACAAATACAAATAATTAGACAGGAGCTTGCAGTGAGCTGGGATCCCACCACTGCACTCCAGCCTGGGTGACAGAGCAACACTCCATTTCAAAAAAAAAAAATTCTGTCTTTTTGAAATTGCTTTTCTGCTGTTTAAACATGACACCCCTAGGTGTAGGGTTTTGTTTTCAGTATTTGTCTTCGTGATCTTCTCTGAGCTAACCTGATAGGTGGTTTCATGTCTTCCATACATTTTGGAAAGTGCTTTGCCATCATTGCTTCAAATATGTCTTCTGCTCTATTCTCTCTTTTTTGTCCTTTGGTAAGTTAAATGTGTGTTTTGCAATTGTCCCACAGTTGTTGGATGTTCTGGGGTTCTTTTTCTCACTTGTTTTCTACTTGCATTTCCGTTTGGAAATGCCTTTCATATGCAAAAGTGCTTCATAAATATGTTTAAACAACCAAACAATAGTTAATTAAGACAGAATAAAAAACGAATAAGAACTATTGAGTTGGTCACAGAACATCTAGAATCTTCCTTCAATACAATACGATTGGCATTCTTTGGTCATCAGTCTGTCATCTTTTCCAGGAATAATGCCTGGCACAGAGTTAATGCATAATAATTTTTGTTGAATTAATGAGTGAGTGATTAAATTAATATAAAATTATAAATAGTTATGGTCTAATTTATGTCTTAAGTTTATAAACTTATAGGGTAAATTTCCAAAATGTCAGAAAAGCTCTGCAAAGCAAGAGCATTTCAAAGGGAATTCTGGGTCTTCTTGTAAAATTTACTATGAGTAAGAAAATAAAAGGCACTTAAAATCATAAGAAGGATTTTTCTAATGAGCTTAAATTTGAAAGGCTTTGAATAAGACATGTTAGTCTTGAACATTACCAAGGACACATATGCAGTAAAATTATGAGTATTTTTTAAAATATGCTAAAGCCAGAATAAGGGGAATAATTAAAAGTAAAAAAAAAGTTACAAATTTTAGTTTATCCACGGATCTATAGGAAACATAAAAAAATGGAGTCTAGCCGGGCGCGGTGGCTCAAGCCTGTAATTCCAGCACTTTGGGAGGCCGAGACGGGCGGATCACGAGGTCAGGAGATCGAGACCATCCTGGCTAACACGGTGAAACCCCGTCTCTACTAAAAAAAATACAAAAAACTAGCCGGGCGAGGTGGCGGGCGCCTGTAGTCCCAGCTACTCGGGAGGCTGAGGCAGGAGA
>NW_016824749.1:400009-427099 GCF_001698545.2 Rhinopithecus bieti | reverse complement strand
CTAAGGTCATCAATATCTTTAATACTCAAAATATGCAAAATTAAAAACACACATAACAAGTGTGACTACATCCTCACTAGCATAGCTGAACAAAACACTGATAATAGCAAGCCCTGGTGAAAATATGGAGCAACTGGACCTCTCACACGCCATTTATGGGAATGTAAACTAGTATAACTACTTTGAAAATATTTAACATGTTCTTATAAAGTTAAATATAAACTTATATTATGACCCAACTTTATTACTGTGAAATGAAAGCTTATGTCTGTAAAAAAGACTTGTACTTGAATGTTCATGGCAGCTTTATTCGTAATAGCCCCAAACAGAAACCAACTCAAATATCCATCAATAGGCCAATGGAGAAGCAAATGATGGCATACCAAGGGATGTGTCTCAAAAACAAAACAGAATGCATACATTTCCTCAAAACTACTTAAGTGAAATAATTCAGATTAAGACACTACAGACTATATGATTCTATTTGTATGAAGTTCTAGAACAGATAGAAGTGATATATGGTGATAGAAATTAGATCAGGGTTTGTGTGGGATAAGTGGTTGGGAAGGTCATTTGGAAGGGACAAAAAAGGATGTTTCGGAATGATGAAAATATTCTTATATCTAAAATGTGACAGTGGTTACATGGTTGTATACATTGTCATGGGCATATACACTGGTGTGTTTACAATGGGTGTGTCAATTGTATGTGGGTGTATACATTGGTCAAATGTATTATACTCTGTGCTTAAAATAGGTGCATTATTTTTATTACACGCAAATCATGTCCCAATAAATTTTTTAAAACTTTTAAATTTCAAATTATATGTTAACTGTAAAAAGAGAGAAAATAGACATCTCCAAATCTTGTTTTATTTCTACTCTCACTGCTGAAAAAAAGTTAGTAGAATTGACATTGATAAAAAAGAAAACAAAAATCAAATTAACGCAGAAGATTGTATGGTAGCTTCTAGCTCTTCTAAATAAGTTCACATTTTAAAACACAGAAATTATACCCTGTGGATGCTGGTCAGTGTTCTTCGTTGCCATAAATAGAATTCACTTTGGTGGATTTAAACTGCTATGGACTGAATCGTTTCTCCCCCATAGTGAAGCCCTCCCTCACTGTTCCTGTATACAGAGATAGGACCCTTAGGGAAGCAGCTAAGGGCTAATGACGTTGCAAGGATGGGGCCCTGAGGTGATGAAGTCGGTGTCTTTCTAGAAAGGGAACCAGAGAGCTCACTCTCTTTCCTCCACGTGAGGACATAGCGAGAAGGCAGCCACTTGCAAGACAGGAAGAGAGCCCTCCCCAGAAACCAGCCTACCAGACCTTCACCTAGGAGCTACAGCCTCCAGAACTGTGAGAAAATAAATTTCTGCTATTTATGCCACACAGTTGATAGCATTTTGTTGTGACAGCCTAAGCAGACTAATTCAAACTGAAATTCTTTATTATAGGGCACCAGAGACCTTCCAGAATCTCTGGAAGCACAGGGAAGTCAGTCTTGATTGTTTCTCAAAGATCTACTGCTTAAACCTCTGCTGGAGCCCCCAGAAAAATCAAGTGTCTCTGGCTCACGTCCACAAGAGGAACCCTCATTTCTCCCGTGGTCTCTGTCTCAGCTGCCTCCGTTCATTTGCCCCTGTCTCCCACGGAGGGGTGTGCCTGGCAGAGCCTGGTGGTCCCGGCCTCAGACTCCGCATCACCAGAGCATTGAGATCCGTTGCTGGGAAGACTGCTGAGCTGCATCTGGGGACAGTGAGGAGCACTTCGGGGAAGACAAGAAAACACTGGAAATAGTCTCTAGGACGAGAAAAGACTGAAAATAGTCTCTAGCCAAAAGAGAGCTGAAGAATCACAGAGCAGACTGGTGATTCTTCAGGTGAACCCGACATTCCTTTGCCAGATTTCAAAGCAGGCTATTAAGGAGATAGATTTTGAGTCTTATAATGAAACAAAAGTAATAATAATAATGAAAGGCAACACAATTTTATCATGAACTAGGTTTCCCAGATTGGTATACCTGGGTGATCTCAGAGTGACATCTGAGAGTCTCCCATACTGTAATTTGCACAGGATTCAAACATGTGAGAGGTTTTTTTTTTTTAAGAAAAAACATAGTTGATTGATATCATCCTGAAAAGAAGTTCGTAGGTCATCAACATAAGAAACAATTTTTAATATGAGCAGACACACATCAGCTTATCAAATTTGCAAATGACACGGTATCCAGGCACAGGTTAAAAGGGGTTGCCTCTGACAGCAATTCTAACTTTTTTCTGCTGCCTCAGCTAGTGTCTTCCCTACTGCCCCCACCATCACTCTGACCCTTTCTAGGAGCACTGGGTTGGGACGATACTCCGTCCACTGTTGATCTGTTTGACCGGGGCAGTCCATTTCACCTCCCGGGGCCTCCAGTTTCTCTTCTGCACACAGAGGCGACTCCCAAGGCCTCTTCAACTTTTCGTCCTCGTATCTCTTATGAAGCCTCTTGGGCCTGGCAGCACTTTTTCTTTTCCTCTGAAAACAGTTTTTAATTTGCCGCTAACTGCGAATGGGTTCCCTGAAGTTATCCAACTGGTATGTCCCTGAGCGTTTGGAAACTGTTGGTTTTGAAGGGCAGATGAAGAGTAAGGTTTTTTCTGCAACATCTTTGTTCATAACTGTGCCTTGTAGTATACCCAGGGAGGGATTTAGAAACAAACCAAAAACTGGAGGAGCAAGAAAGAATGAGGAAAACGATAAATTGTGTTGGAAATCATCTAACGATCAGCCTGTTTCAGGAAATCCTTCACCACAGGAAGGATCTTTACAGGGTGTGGCATATGGAAATCCTTCTGGGTGAACGCCAGAGAAGGTGGAAGCCACCATGACTCTCACAAGAGAGGGGAATCCAGGCAGCCTCTGCGCTTGGACCCAAGGCCAGCCCGAGACAGTGACACCCTCTATCTGCTTTCTTACTAGCACTCTCATCACAGGAGCAGCAGCCTTTACAGTTAAGCAAAGTGCAAACTCCTCTGATCTTCGGGTCTTCTGCAATAAGGTCAGCTGGCTGTTTTTAATGTTTCATTTTACGGCTTTCAGAAAACACCTCTCGCATGTGAAATGTGAAATTTTGAAAGGGTCCAAGCCGTATCTCACATGGAAAGGGACACCAGATAGGCATAATTTACATCTTAAATTTATGAATACAAAATTAATTAGAAGATTGTACCAGGGTGACAGGTAGTGAGAAAACAGCTGTTCCTGATTTAGCCTCGGTTTCATTTCTCCCACAGAGCCTAAATCTCAGGGAGCTAGTGAACTGAATTCCCCTAAATCGTCTCTATGCGAGTGCAGTCATGCTAGTTCAACGCTTGTAAACACTGAGGTCTAGCATCACTTGTTCGAACGATGCATTCGTTCTGGGTCTCAACGTGAGAATGTCAATAAGCCCTTTGCATAACTCGAAAGAGTGTATGTAGCACTGTGAGAAAATGAATCGGAATAAATCGAAACACCGAATCTCCAAATTCATTTCCAAAATTAAAAACCAGCCACCCACAATCGATATTTTATACATCTGTATACTTTCTGGTAAAACATTCTTTCAAATAAAATCACAAGTCACGATCCTTGCGCAAAAACTAGCAATACACTTTCTTGGGGCCATTTGACTTCTCAGACTTGCAGAGAGAAAAAATGAAGACTATTAATAGAGAATTTCTAGGTTTGTGTTACAGTGTTTGTGAAGGACCCTGATCCTGCGTGCCCCACTGGTCCCCTTTCCACAGACACGTGAATCAGCAGGAACTGAGAACTCACGTTGAACACCAGGTTCTCCAGCCACGCATAAAAAACAAATCCTTTCCCCAGAATGCTGCACGTTTCAACGTAAGATCTCTTCTTGCCGAACATGCTCAAACTGTCCATTCCCCTGCTCTGTTACCTGCTCTTCATATCCTGCTGAGAACCAATGTGTCAAATGGACAGATTGCTCTGCCAGAGACAGTCAGCTTCTGTCAAACTAGGGAAATTAAACCCAGGCCTTCTCAGGAAAACAAAGTTTCGAGTCTGTGCCCTGCTCACAGCTGCACACCCCCCTGGCATTCCAACATTGGCCCCATGTTGATTCCAAGCTCAACCGATCAGAAATCTCTCAAGCAACCTCTGCTTCAGGTGACACAGCCAACTGGCTACGAGCAAGTGGTGTTTGTCAAGCCCCAGTCAGAATTGCTGACCATAAAACATAAGATAATGATAAAAATTAGCTCCAGAAGAGAAGTTTCAGTTGTCTGCACTTGTCCTTTCCAGGTTTTATGGCCCCTGGAAACCCAGGTATTCTTTACTTCATCCTCCACCATGTTTTAGTATTTCAGGGGAGTTTGTGATATTCTCCAAATTGGTTTACCTTTCATTGAGGATTAGGAAAATAGTTGAATTATCATTAATAGTGTGAGTCTGCTAATTTGTTTGTGACGGTGAAGAATTCTCTATTGAAGAAGATAGTCAAAGATTCTTCATGGGGGCTGTATCCGCTGGAGCTTTTCCCTCTGGGGTGTTTCTGGTCCATCTTTGACCAAGGGTATCTGAGGCCTGTCTGGTGCCCTGAAGGCTTTTTGGTGAGCTCTAGATGGATTTTAAGATTTTTACATAAATCTCAGGGTTCTTTATTTCCTCTGCATGAATATCCCAAAGAACAGATGGCTGGGAAGTTATTGCAATACAAAGTAAGATAGAAATAGAGATGACCTTTCTCGCTCAATTACTGTCATTTGATGCTGGCTAATTTGAAAGTAGCAAAATGATGTCTACCTCTGGTTATAACTCAATTTCCAGACAAATTGTATATTGCTATAAAGGTAAAATCTATACTCATACTCTTGTATGTGAGACAAAATTGTTTCTAAGAAGAAATGAGTAATTTTTAAAGTAATTTTATAACCAATTCTACCTGTGTTTACCATTTGCCTCCAACCAAAAGTTTAATTTGGACTCATCTTTCAGAAGATTGAAACGCTGTGTTCATAAATACTGTTTTGTTCTTTTGGTTTTAATGGGCCGACCTAACCCCTACCCCCGTTGAGGTTCTGTGGTATATTTATTTAGCAATCAACTATTGGGATGAAAAAATAATGGCCCCTAGCACACGAAACCATGAATGTATTGCTTATTATGCTTTGCTGGAATTTAGTATAAACACACAGATGCAAGAATCATATTAAACAGCTATGAAATTATTGTACAATTGACAAATGAAATTTAAAAAAAAAACAACATACTTCTTTAAGTATCTCTCAGAGTTCATTCTTCCAAGAATAATTTTCTTTAATTAATTGGTTGGCATTTATTTAAGCCATTTCTTTAAATTCTAGGGCAGAGACAACAATCTATGTCTAATTAATCACAAGTGGATTTGAACTGAAAATTGAAAGATGAACTGGAGCTGCAAACTTATTTTAGGAAATCTTGCAGTTAACATAAATTAACCAAACACCACAGAACTTTCAGATTCAGCTGGTAGTGAGAATGATGTGTATTCAAATGTGTTTATGAATTTTCATCTTGTTTCGAATCTTTAGATAATTTACTCTCTATCCTTTATATGTTCTTTCTCAGCCTGTTGCAGTAACTAAAAAAAAAAAAAAAAAAAAAAAAATCTGAAATCATATCGACTCTGAAACTAAATCTCCAGCAATTAAATAGTTCTCTCTACACTTAGCCTTATAATTCTCTCAAGGCATCTATGTAATTATTCATTTGTCCTTGAGGTTTTGGCAACTTTTATTTGTTATGAGCCCATGAGTTCATGTCTGGAAGATGGCCATTACTCCCACATTACATTTGACCATATTACAGGATCAGACATAGTAAATACACAAAACTTATGTGTTTTCTAAGGAGGGGCCCATACAATACCCAACAAAGTGTGAGAGGTGAAAGGACCTTGAAGTGGTCATAGATGCAAAAAAATATGTGAATATAAGTTCTGATCTATGGGAGCTGAGGGAGCTAGCAAGGACATCTCCTGATTTTATAGTTGGAGCATTTAAGGACGGAAGATAAAGCAGAAATGTGATTTGTAGCCACCACAAAACACACCTTCCTTGCTAATACCTGACCTTTTAACAGCCTTCTTTTGAAAACACTTTCTGCACTATGGATGTGTTGTATTTCTATGCTTTTGACAATTGAGTAGATTGTTTATTAATCTCCTAGGGAAAGGATCCAACCCAATTGTTATTGTTAGTGAGGTAACTGCTAATCACACAGTGGTTTACTTAACAGAGTGAATGACTGACACACTCACCTTAGGAAGTCTGCAAAACAATAAAATTCCCATTGCTCCAGGCAATTTGTGCTGTTCTGCCTAGTTTTTAAACAATTCTTTTAGCAGCTGGGCCTTTTTAAAAAGGGCATTACTCACAAGAGACTAGTGTACAGAATTGATTACAGTAAGGACAGCACATGGGCTGCCTTGTTCTCCTCGAGGGCTTGACATGGACCCCATGTGGGTTTGTATACACACACACACATTGCATGGATCCCCTGTAGATGCATACACACACACACTGCACGGAACCCCTGTATGCATGTACACATGCACACACACTGCACGGAACCCCTGTATGCACATGTGAACCCACACACACGTACGCTACATGGACCCCGTACCTGCGTATACACACACACACACTACACAGAACCCCTGTATGCACATACACACACACACACATGCCCACTGCATGGACCCTGTACCTGCATGTATGCACACACACACACTACACAGAACCCCTCTATGCATGTACACACACATACTGCACAGACACACACACCTCCTGTGCATGGAAACCTTCTCAAGGTCACTCAGCAAATGACACAGCTAAACCTTGAAATCACGCAGACTGGCTCTGGTGTGAGGCCATAGAATAGTGTCTTCAAGGAACAAACTAAAACTAATGATAACAAAACAACTAGCAGCACTTTAGGAAAAAAGAAAACACTTACTAAGTGGCTGGAAGGGATCATTCAGCAGGTTCATTTTCAAACCGCATTCCTTAGATCTCCAGTTTCTTAACCTCTTTGACCCCGTGTGTTCTAATCTGTAAAGTGATATAATAACCGTAACTACCTCAGAGGATTGTTATGTGTGTTAAATGATTTAATCCACATGGAGCCTTTAAAATACTGCCAGGCGTATAGTAAGGACTTAATAAGCTTAAGCTACTATTACTCAATTCGTAAACCGAGTGCCTACAATGAACAATGCACTGAGGGTTTCAGGGGATAAAGAGAGTCAGTAATACATAATCCCAGCCCTCAAGAAGTTTGCAGCATACTTAGATAGGAACTAGATAAGTGTTTTAAAAAGTTTCTAAGTTTTATAGGATGTCAATACTCAAAACTTTCCCCAGTCCTCTGGGCCCTTAGTGAAAGGGAAGGGAATGGGTGCAAACTGCAACGTGTGGTTGCCAGCGTCTGATTCATTAGCAATGGGCGGCAAAAGCCCAGTTGCTCCAGGCAGCAGACTCTCTGATACGCTACAGTGTAGCAAGGAGGACCACCACTCTCCCTCCACAGCCTAACTACAGGATCGGCATGAAGCCAGGCAGAGGAGCTGCCCAGCCAGCGGCTTGAACCAGACCCTAGCATGTGTCATGCCTGGAGAGGTCCCAAGCGCACCACACCAGAGTGGAAAAAAACAACAATAACAAATAGGTCCTGCCTGAAAAGTGAGTTTTGGCACCTCACCCTGCTCACTAGAGCACCGTAGCTACTGAATGCCAGGTTCTCACCAAACTCATCAGATTAACCAGTCCACCTCCTGAAAGGAGGAGCAAGTAAGGGGACTCAGTTGTCCTCAAGAGAGTCAGAGGGCACCACTGTGGGGAAGAAGAGGTTCAAACTGAAAGAGGTTTTAGGTTCATACAGTGACAGGGATACCAAATTGTCCTCAAATGAGAAGCACAGTCTCGTAAAATGAAGAATGTCATGCTCCATGTGTCACTGACGCTCCCCATAAGAAACGGTAGAAAGAACAACAGAAACACACTCTCCAAAGGCTTCCCTGGAGAATTAGGGTAATGGCAGGAAGTCCCTTCTCTAAGACCCTAGGTGCAAAGGTGGGGAGAAAAAGAAAAGCATTCTCCACCCCAACGCTAACACACACACACACGATCACTTCTAATGGCAATCATGAAGGCTCCCAAGGAAAAAACTCAAGTTCCTAGCAGGAATAACTTTTTTTGTAGATGTCAAGATATGCAAGCGGCAGAGAGGGTGTAGTATGGGAAAGGAATAGGGACAGAAAAATAGAGGGTACAGGCAAGAAAGGGCAGATGGGAGTAATGTACAAGTAGGTGCCGGAGCTGGAGAAGCGCGGAAGCTGTCTTCTAGGTCCCTGGGTCAGCATCCATGGCTGGTGACCGTCCTGCAACGCCGGATCTCAGCCTGTACACAGTGGAGAAGCACCGCCTATCTGGATTGGAGAAAGTAGACAGTCAGACAAGCAACAGACTAACAGGATTCAACTAATAATAGACACAATTCAGAAGGCTGCTTTGGTTGTCCCAGCAAGAACATCACAGCTTTTCTTCCTCCTTCAAACTTAGATCAACACAATTTTTATATGTGCAAGTTGAATGTTTGTATGCAACACATCTTAGCATATAAGTACATAACGTTCTTTATAATTATTTTAACCGAATTGCACTGAGATCATTCTGACTCTGAATTACAGAACTGGAGCAAGCCTTGACAGTCATTTGATCCAACCCTGTTGATTTCTCACTGTAGGAATCCGAAGATAAGGAAAGTAGAAATCATGTTCTTACAAGGTCACAGAGATTCTTACAAGGTCACAGAGACAGCTAATGACTTTATACGCTTTAGAAAACAAGTACTCTGCCTTGCATTTCTAATAGACCGTTATTCAATTTTGAAAACGTCTTTTAATCCAGCACTTCAAAAGTGATCAGCTTTTAATGGAATACCTTTTGCCCATGAAAAATGAACTTTTGAAAATAACATCTAGTTAAACAAAACAAAGCAAAACAGAAAATCCTCTCACAACAGATGTAGTGTAACCAGATTACAACTTAATCTCACAACTGACCTTGAAAGAAAATGCTAAATCTCTCTGTTCAGACACTTCCTGAACGGGTAACTAGGCTGTCATTTCAAACACCCTTGTTACATAACAAGAAGGTCCCCCTGACTTCATCCAATCACAAGATTTTGACATAAAATATTTCCCATAAATATAAAATTATTGTCTAAAAATAATAAAGCCATGAACAATAGCCATATAGCTAAGATATTAAATCTTAAGAACAAGAGCCTAAAAAAGGATGAGTTCGTGTCCTTTGTAGGGACATGGATGAAGCTGGAAACCATCATTCTCAGCAAACTATCGCCAGGACAGAAAACCAAACACCACATGTTCTCACTCATAGGTGGGCATTGAACAGTGAGATCACTTGGACACAGGAAGGGGAACATCACACACCGGGGCCGGTCGTGGGGAGGCGGGAGGGGGGAGGGATAACATTAGGAGATATACCTAATGTAAATGACGAGTTGATGGGTGCAGCACACCAACGTGGCACATGTATACATATGTAACAAACCTGCATGTTGTGCACATGTACCCTAAAACTTAAAGTATAATAATAATAATAATAATTTTTCTAAAAGAAAGAAAACAAAAAGACCAATAGCCATGAAGCTAGGATATTTAATATGTCACATTTTACTGATGAGGAAGGTTCTGCTCCCGGTATGAGCTCAGCTTTTCTTTCTTTCTGGAAATTTTATATTACTGGTGCTTGAGTTAAAGAGATGGAAATTTTATATTACTGGTGCTTGAGTTAAAGAGGTGAATTCTTAGAATGAAAATATAGCAAAGAACTCACTGGCCAGCTTTTCAGATGTTTTGCAGGCTTTGCATATCTAAAAGATAGCTAAGAATATAGCCCTCCTCTGATCACTAGATTGTGCCTTGTGTCGAAAAACAACATCTCTTCAAGAATAATCTCTATAAAGCGCCTCACACACTTTTCAATGAAGCCTAAATAGAAATGTTCATTAATTAAATACACAATACGCTTAAATACTTCCTTGGTTTTATTCTATCTCCAAAGTGACCTCTAAGCAGGTTTAAGCAAATGCTTTAAAAAATATCAATTATTGGAGGTCCGAATGCTTTTAGCTATAGCTGCCCAAGTGAGTTGGCAAAAGGGAGACAAGGTTTTCAGATGCTTCGGGACAAGGATGTGCTCTCCCCCAGCCTATGGAGTAACAACCCTCCGATTCCTTCACTGGTTCTAAAGTCTATATTTAGGTTTAAAGATGTTTTAGAATAACAATATCATGATTTTTTTCTTTTTTAAAAAATTCCAATTTAGCTACTTCGCAGACAACATTTTGTATATTCTACCATTTTCCTCAATTCCGATGATAGAAAAAGACAATGATTTCCCATCCCTTAAAGTTTCCAAAGAAAGGTGAAAACTTCCACTCCGCTCCCAGTTGGGAAAAATATAAAAGCAATGTCGTTAGTCCCCCTTTAAACCCTTCTGCTGTCCCCAAGGAGGCAGGAACGACTGTTAATTAGGGCCTTAGAAAAGAACCCTCTGGGTTTACTTTTTTTTTTTTTTAAGATCTTCTTGTTCAACAGAGAGCTGAGAACTTCTGCACCACTGCCAACTGACCAGCATGTAGAGATATTTTTATGTTCATCTGTATGATTTATCCCTCTTCCTTCTCCTTCTCTTTCAAATTTCAAATGGTTTAGAATTGGGAGACAGCAAATTCAATCACAAATTTACAAGGAAAACTGAAGTACCACATTGTAAGATGCATTCCAAGTTTAAAATGGCCAATGTAGGGAAAGGAGAGTATGGAAAACACAGTAGTTTGGAAAATGTTTAACAGACATATTATATTATGTTTATTTTTTCCACCACAATTAAGTATCTAATTGGTAATCAACATTTATCTAAGGGAAGATGATAGCTGAGCTTCCGGACAGTGTTATGACTGGAGCAGCCCCTCTCTTACCGAATGAAGCCACAGGGTTCCCACGGCTGTCTTTCTCCTGGCAGCAGCATCAGGACTAAAGCGTCAAGCCTTCCTCCCGGGTATCAGTCTGCCCCAGCCCCACTACAGCTGTACCGACTTCTCAGCTAACATAACGCTGTCCTACAAGGTTACGTAATGATTTTCCACCTTCCTCATAGCCTTCACTGGTGCCATCTCAGGCTGTTAGCCCAATCAGGTCCAGGGACCCGGCCAAGGGAACACGGGGTCTCTCTACAGAGGTGGAGTCTGAGTGCCTCAGGCAAGGAATGAGGCACAAGCACAGATGGGCCTCGGACTAGAGAGAAGACATGGAGCCAGGTCCCACCAGACCCTGAAATTAGAGAAATCCAGATGATGTCTGGGGAAACGTCATACCCAGCTCAGGATTTTTCGAATTCGAGCTCCATACGATGGTGATTGCAAAGCCTTCCTGTGAGTACCACATGGAAAATAAAAGTCTCTACAGAGGGAAGCTCACAAAGTCATCTTGCAAAGACAGTTTAACAGTCTAGCAGGCTCTAGCTTCCACCTAAGAATACATAGATTTTCTTAAAGGAGCTATATATTTAAAATATAAATTGTGTCCCTCAGAACAAAAGATGTAAGCTGGCTAACAATTCTAACTAGTTTCAGGGAAAAACAAGTAAACAGTATAATATTTAGGTGTTACCAGTTAATGACCCCATAATAAATAATCTGCAGTTGAATAAATAATCCTTTAGGCTGAGCCCTGAAATACCAACATTGGCAAAATTCATGAATCTTTTATAGGACTTAGTTAACAATAGATTTTAGATCAGCCAGATGTGTGCTCCAGGAATAGCAGAACTGCCAGCATTGTAAGGCTCTCTGTCTCAACTCACAGATACCATGTCAACTATGGTGCCATTCTTCTAACAAAGATAACAGCGTTTCTTTTGATTAATGACTTGAAGTTTTTCAAACTTTTTTCTATTAATGGGTAATCCAAAATAGTTATTTTAGGCTGAAAATAAAGCAAAAAGCAACAAGGAGCTCACAGCTGTATAATCTGCTCCTTGAGGGTTTTGGTTCCAAAATCAGATCAATGAGGCTGGAGTCCGTGCTCAGCTCGGAGTCTTTGGGCAAATTACTTCATCACTCTGCCTCCGTCTTCTCATCTTTAACATGGTCAGAATAATGGTTTTTACTTCACAGGTTACGGTGAAGATCAGCTGATGCAGCTGGTGATCTGAGAACAGTACCTGGTGCATATGATGTCCTCACTACATGAAACATTTGTAATATTGTTGGTTTGAAACTGCCTTTGCAAAAGCTGTAACAGAGAGAAAATTATGACGGTGAAAGAGATCTGATGAAACCAGCTCCATCTTTGCTTCCAGCCTCCAAACTGCCCTTGTTCATTTCTGTCCAAGCTAACTAAGGAGGAATTCAGTTTATAGTTTAACTTTGAAACAAAGATGATAGCAGTCCTTTCCTAAACAAACCCCCTCCTTGACTGGGGGCAGAAACACCTTTGTGAAACTAACAAATCAGCCACCAGATTAGAAATGATGGCTCAGGAGTCGCGCAGCCGGAGGCTAGAAGCCCACTGCACTTTCCCAGTTGCTCCAATGGGTAACATTACTATTGTAAAACCTAAGATTGCTGTTCCAGGCATTTTTCAAACCCTGCGTTCTTATGGATGAGCTGGTGCCACCCAGACGGTAAACTGGCTCATCCTGTCTTGTGGCCTCCACCCAGGAACCGAGTCAGCACAAGATGACAGGCTTGACTCCCTGCGATTTCATCCCTGGCCTGAACAGCTTTGACTCCCTGTGATTTCATCCCTGGCCTGAACAGCCTTGACTCCCTGCGATTTCATCCCCGGCCTGATCAATCAGCGTCTCCGTTCCCTGGCCCCTGCCCACTAACGTATCTCTGAAAAACCCTACTGTCTGTATTTTCAGGGTGGCTAATTTGAGTAATAAGAAAGCCTTGGCTTGACCTTTCGCCAGCTCCACACATACGAAACTCTCTGCTGCAATCCCACTGTCTTGATAAATCAGCAATGGGCATGAAGAACCCGCAGGTGGTCACGGTGTTAACAGTGAATTCACTGAAACTCTTACTTAACTACAGAAGCAACAAAAGAGAAAAATACAGTTTTGTCTACATTCAACTTTGGTTAAGGTGCAACGGAACCCATCATTTAGAATTGCAGCTCACTATAAATATTAAATAAACTAATTTATTAACTCTTAAGTGTTTAAGACCCTGCAGTCAAACAGGTCAAGCAGGATCTTGCAAGTATTTAAAAGTTCTTGTTTTTAGCCATTCTTTTCTCTGATAATGCAGTCAAGGAGGCATCATTTTTAAACCACAAAATATGTGAATCAAAAGAGTCTGTTTTTGTTTTGTTTTGTTTTGTTTTGTTTTGTTTTGTTGAGACAGGGTCTCGCTCTCTGGCTCAGGTCGGAGTACAGTGGAGTAATCTCGACTCATTGCACACTCTGCCTTCTGGGTTCAAGGGATTCTCCTACCTCAGCCTCCTGAGTAGCTGGGATTACAGACCTGCACCACCATGACAGGCTAATTTTTGTATTTTAATAGAGATGGGCTTTCCCCGTGTTGGCCAGGCTAGTCTCGAATCCCTGACCTTAAGTGATCTGCCCACTTTCGCCTCCCAGAGTGCTTGGATTACAGGCATGAGCCATTGTCTAAAACAGCCTGTTTTTCTAAGTACGTTTATTCTCTTTGTGCCTGTCGCAGAGCACAAGTTTTGCTGCTCGGTCATGATGTAATTTTTCTTTTGAGCATCTCTATGTACACTTTGACTGTGGCCTTCATCCCTTGTCAGGTTTGCGACTGCAATTTTCACTAATCCCCGTGAGCGCTTTCCCTGACAAGGAACAGAGAGCCAAGGCTGTTAACCCGCCAAGGGGACTGGGCCACATTTTAGATATCATATGCCTTTGATTCCAAGCAATACTTTTCAGTTGACTGTTCACTGAGAATTTAAAACATATTTAACAAAGATCATAGAGAGACGTTTACCCCGGTTGCCCCCTAGAAAGAGTCCCTACACCAGAAATTCTGGTTGATTTCAGAGAAGCCTGTAACCTGCATTAAAATTCAAAAATATATTTTCAATAAAGATGTTGGTTCAAATGTATTTATTTTCCTTGAGTAGGCGATACATGTAAGAAAAAAATAAACAGAACATACAACCTCTCGACTTTAAACTTGAAAAAAACTCATCTCAAGAAAAACAGCCTGAGCTTAAGCCATGGAGCTGGTTGGATTAGGGGCTTGAAAGACCACCCCAGCATCCAGTTGCCTGACATTAATAAGGAATCAGAGGTCGCCAGATCCACTCACCTGTTTCCACTCATCTGTTTACCTGTTCATTCAAAAACTTGAATATTGGGTTCTAATATTTACGTTTTCAAAAAAATTCTAACAAGGTTAGGGCTTATTAAAGGAAGAAAAAGAAACAAGTTAGCTTAGAAACAAGAAAATATAATTTTTTCTCTCATGAACTTTCCTTTAAAAAAGACACTAAGAAAAAAGACAATCCAAAAGAGAGAGAAAAAAATAGTAGATTTTCAAGAACAAAAGCACAAAACACATTCAGAATAAAAAAAAAAAAAAAAAGGAGCCTCAGTCAGTCAAAACACTACCCATAAAGATAATTCATTTCAGGATCAGACTGACCACCAGGAAATTTAGTGTTTGAAGCAAGTTTGGTATTCAGAATAATAATTGTAATGAGTTGACAGCTACTTTTCAATCTAAGTTTTTAGCATAATAAGCAATAATCTATTAACACAGGCAGAAGTCAGCATGAAGTGAAGTGTTATTTGCACATTACATGCGTTACACTTGCTGAAATCTGGGGAGTGTTTTCACTGTTATTCTTGAAGAGAAAAATGTCGAGGAGAAAACCTTAAGGTTACTCAGAGTCTGTGAGGGGCTGTAATGCATGATTGGAGCCGGAGCTTGTCCATGAAGATAGTCCTGGATGCTGTGCCCACGGGAAACTACGCCGAGCTTGCTGCTCAGAGATACTCCTTTCAACCTTGGGTTAGGCAAATTTACCAACGGCAAGCTAAGAAAATGGACGTGGACAGTAAGACCCCTGATTCAAAGCCCAGGACAGCTGTTATGCCCCCTCCTGTAGTGAACAGATGGTGATGGTTAGCAGATTTCCCCACAATCATTAAAAGGAGGGCCTGGAGCCAGGTTGCATTACTGAAAGGGAAACAGTCTTACTAAAGGGCAGTAACTTTTCGTTGTTGCACCATCTACCCTTTCCCTGAAGCAAAATGCAAAGGGCTAGGAGACTTCAGAAAGCCAAACACGACTCACCACATGCTGACACAGGGCCCCCCATGCAGAAACTCCTGTATGCCTTTGCCTCTGCTTGGATAGCTTGGAACCCTGGTTTACATCAGCTCTCAGGACGTTCTTACCGCGGTGACCTCCTGCTCAGCAAATAGCGCCACAAACTCCTGAGCTGTTGGAGCCAGGATTCCGGTGAGCACCCTTCCTCCTTCACATAGTCTTGTCTCTAGATGCCCCGACTACCATCTAGGCCTGTTGGCTTTTTGTCCACAAAGCATCTCGGGTCAGTGTATTTTTCTTCGCTTGCACGGCTATTGCCTTCCCGGGGTTTATCTGGCAGAGGAAAGGGCAGTCGTCTCTGGAGGAAGGCAGCTCCCTAGTGAGCCGTTCCAGTCACTCGGTGCACAAGGAGCTGCCTTCAGTGAGAAAACGTTAGGCAGGCAAGGCCCCCGCTGCACGCCCCGGGTGTCGCTGCTGCTGCTTCAGGACCCAGGGGCTCTTTCGTCAGCAGGTGATGGATCCGGCCAGGACTGGTCCTTCCCTTCAAGGTACTGGGTTCCCTTTTGGCCCAGGGTGTGCCTAGAAATTTCATCCAGGAGGTGGGGCCTGCAGTGGGGGCCTCATGACTCTGCCCACTGCACTGTCTTACCGTAGTTGAGCTGGTATCCAAGAGGCGAAATGAAGTCCTCTTTATTCTTTGTTCTCCTTTTCTTAAGCAGATAGGAGGAATCGCTTTCATGCTGTGATCTGCACCGCCTGGGGTTTGGGGAGGGACGGCACAAACAGTCCCTGAGCCACCCAGTTGCTGTCTTTCTAGGACACATTGCCTCCCGCTCCCCACCCAGTCCCGCTCACCCAGGACCTCAGAGAACTTCAGCCCACGGTGCTGAGGCTTGTCGAGAAACTCAGGTTCCTACTCCTGGAATGGATGATTCCCGTCTGGCTCAGGCTGGTCCAAATGCTCTCTGCATATGTGGGTGCTGGCTGAGCTCAGCATGGCTTTATTTTCCACGGTGACAGGACAGCACTGAGTTCAAAAAAGTCCCTCCCACCCCAGTCACTGTGCTCTCCCTCCCCAACATGCGCAGATTCTCCCTGCCACACAGCACCAGGAGATGGGGAGAAGGGGCATCAGTGAGTCAGGACTGTCTCCCCTACTCTCCTCAATACCTCTTTCAGCAGTGTCAGGTTAAAAGCAGGTGCTGTGGTGGCTCACCTGGCTTTTGGCTTTGTGACAGTGCTTTTCTGAGTGCAGAGGGTGGTTAAATTAGGCATTCCAGTCGGGGACAAACCGTGCAGGCTTCGACTCCACCATCTTGCTTGCTCGCATACTTACAGTTTTTGATGCTTTTAATTCGATGGTTCTTTCTTTTTCTTTATTTGGTTGCTGTTGGGGTGTTAGTCCATTTTGGGCATCTATAAAGGAATACCAGAGGCTGAGTATTTCTGTACACATTTCTGCAGGATATACAAGAAGCGTGGCGCTGGCATCTGCTGCTGGTGAGGGCTTCAGGGAGCTTCCAATCATGGTGAAAGAGGAAGGGGAATTGGCACGTTATGTGGTGAGAGAGTGAGCAAGAGAGAGCTGCCAGGCTCTTTCAAACAACAGCTTTCACACGAACTAACAGAGCAAGGCCTCATTCGTTACCACGGGGAGGGCCCAAAACCATTCCTGAGGGATTCACCGCTTAGGACCAAAAGAGCTCCCGCCAGACTCCACCTTCAACACTGGGATCACATTTCAACACGGGGTTTCCAGGGGATACGCAGCCAAACTCTATTCGGGGAAATTTCGCTTTGTCTGAAGAACTCCCTTTAGCATTTTTTTAACGTAGATCTATTAGTGACAAAGCTTCTCTGTTTTTTCCTTCTCTGGAAATGTGTGTATTTGACTCTTATTTTGAAGACTGTTTTGCCAGGTATAGAAGTCTAGACAGCTTGTTCTTTTCATCTCTTTAAAACATCTGTTTCGTTCTATTGAGAAATCAACTGTCAGTGTTATTGCTGCTCTTGTGATTATAATATTACTTATATTCTCTGGCTGCTTGTTAAAACTTTCTTGCCTTTGCTTTTCAGTAGTTATTCATGTTTTAAGTAGTAGTTTTCTTAGTAATCATCTTTGCAATTCATAGAATTGCTTGAATCTGTGACTAATTTTTTCTTTCATAAATTCTGAAAATTCTCAAGCATTACCTCTTCAGGTATTGCATTCTACCACATGCTCTCTCACCTTGCCTTCTGGGACTCCAATTACATGTATCTTAAACTTTTTCACCATGTCCCATACGTTCTTTAGAATCATCTTTGCTTTCCATCCTTTTTGCTCTCTGTTCTTCAGTCTGGACATACTTTTACTAATCTATTTCCAGCTCACTATTTCCCTTCTGTTGTGTCCAAACTGCTATTAAACCCATTTCAAGTATTCTTAGTTTCAGTAATTGTACTTTTCAGTCATAGAATTTCTATTTGATCATTTTTTATAGATTTAAGTTCTCATACAAAATTCTCAATCTTATTTTATTGAACACACTAGTTGCAGTTATTTTTAGATTCATGTGTGATAGTGCCAATATCTGAATCACCTTTACATCTACATCTAATGTCTGTTTTTTATCTTATCCTAGTCTTTGAAATGTGCTAATATTTTTTTATCGAATGTAGTGATTTTGCATGAGAAAAGAATAGAGTCTTCGGATGCTTTCCACCAGCGGAGAGTCACCCTATTGTCCTCGGAGAGCTGACATGGAATATATAAAACATCTCACATCAGTGTCATCACAGATAACCATGCCGCTCTGAGATGGTTGTGAAGATCTGAGATCTTTATAAAGGACGCCACCAGAGGGCTCCACTAAGAGTCTGGGTGTTTCCCACAGCTTTTCCTCCTTGGCCATTCCTAAATTCCAATTTCAGTTTCCTAAATACCTTGAGATTGCAAAAACTCTGCTGCTTTCTTATCGGCTTTTCATTTTCCAACCCTACACATGTGAAGAATTCAGAAATGACTCAATGGATGAACAACAAATGTCAACCTTCCCTCTCTATGCTCCCTTCTCCCTGGGTTCTTGGCACCTCTCTGGCAGCCGTGGCAGTCTCAAACCTCAGTTTTTATTCACTGATTTCAAATCACTTCCATAAGATAACCCAATGCTGTCCTGCCTCCTCCGCCTCTAGCAACCCTCCCCTTCACGGCTTCTCAGCCTCCCACCCTGTTCCCCGTCTCTGACTCCTACTCCTGCCTCAGCAAATAACCCAAGAAAAAAGCAGCACACAGAATGTGGAGTCAATGCTGAGAGATCTCTCCCTCTCTCTGGATCTTCATTCCTCAAAATCTGGCTGTCTCAGAGGCACTCTGGTGCTGTCAAAGAGACACATTTTTATAATTTATTGAGCTTTTCAAGTTGTTCTCAGAGGGACCATTGGCAGAACTAAAAGGAAAGTCTCTGCCATATTTAAATTTTGCTTTCTTAATGAAAATAGTCTTTCCTTAGTAGATAACATGGGCAAATGAATAATTGTCTTCCACCATCCACTAAGTTTGAAAAGAGAAAGTAAAAAGATACCATATTATCATTGCAGAAGGAAAAATTGTATGCACACTATCTTGTTTGAGAAAATGTCCATTTAAGTTTGCTTTTTTAAAATGTGGATCTCAATGGGATCAGAAACAGGAGCAAACTTTCTGCATCTCTGTCCATCCCAGAAAAGTCCCAGTTATGTGCCATCATCCTCTATGATATACACTCAATTTCACCAAAGCAAATTGTGACTTACCTTTTAATTTTCTTGATTGCAAAACCTCTTCTGATTAAAATTAAATACTGTAATTTTGGATTTTTTTTGTTATCAGAGTGCCTTTGTTGTATTCTTTGTTACTAGCAAAGCTAGGGCTATTTGGTAGTTAATGGTCCTCACATCAAGAAAAACGTGCAGAACTCATCCACGATTCACTTAGCAATAGGCAATCTGCCTAGTTCATGCTCACACCAAACAGAGAGCTTGAAGAACTAACAAATTTCTTCCAGAACTAGAGTGAAATAACCACTGGGCATAAGAATTTCTAATACTGAACACAGAAAAAAAAACAGCACATTTTTCTGTTCTTATTTATATTATTGTCTCTTGAGAATGTCAGATTGTATTTTCTGTATAATTAGTCTATTCTTACTCATGTTTACATACATACATTATGTTTGCCAAATAGGTGTTACTGAAGAGTTTTGTAAAAATCAACACACATTTCCAACTCTACAAATGAGCATTGTATTTAAATGAATCACATGTTAAATAATTTTCTAAATGGAAGAACCTCCCCAGTTACTTTTCCGACATGCAGATGTCCAATAGTTACATTAGATATTAGTCACAGTAATGAGTTCTGACTCCCCTTCACTATTCCTCTCTCCATCTGATAGGGTTTAATCAAAGGGCTTGCAAGGATTAATTCCTTATTAATATGTTAAACCAAGGCTGATTGATAACCCTCTACGGATTTTTTTGGAAGTCTTTCTCACTAAATGACACCTGTTAGAGGATCCTAGCAGATAAGTCATGAAGGCAACCTTAAAATGAATAGCCACACTTAACCTCTCTGTATATTTATTAACCAATCTGTCTCACCCCAAGTAGTGTGCAGAGCATCAAATTAAAGAATGGCATGTCTTCCCTGCTGGCTAAGCAAGCAAAGTACAGCCATGCATTGCTTAACGACTGGGATACGTTCTGAGAAATGCGTCATTAGGCAATTTTATCGTTGTGTGAACACAGGTGGTACTTACACAAGCCAAGATGGTACAGCCTACTGCACACCTGGGCCATATAGTATAGCTTACTGCTGTGAGACTACAGACTTGCATAGTATGTGACTGTTGTGAATACTGTAGGCAATTGTAACACATTGCTAAGTATTTGTTTATCTAAACATAGAAAAGATACAATCAGATACAGTACAAAAGGTTATAAATGGTGCACTTGCCATGAACGGAACTTGCAGGACTGGAAGTTGCTGTGGGTGTCAGTGAGTGAGTGAGTGGTGAGAGAATGTGAAGGCCTAGGACATCACTGTCCACTACTGTAGATGTTAGAGACTCCACACACTTAACTTCAGCTTACTGTAACATTTTTACTTTATTAACTTTTTGACTGTTTTGTAAGAACATGTAGCTAAAATGCAAACACATTGTACCATTGTACAAGAATGGAAAGAAAACATTTTTTAATAGAAAGAAAACATTTTTTTCTTTCTGTTCTTATTTTTTCAACCTTTTTTGTTTTAACTTTTCTTTTTTACTTTAACTTTTCTTTTTTACTTTTACACTGTTTTGTTAAAACTTAAGACACAAATACACGTTAGCCTCAGCCTGCACAGGGCCAGGATCATCAACGTCACTGTCTTGCACCTCTACATCTTGTCGCACTGGAGGATCGTCAGGGGCCACCCCACGCACGGAGCTGTCGTCTCCTGTGAGAGCAATGCTTCCTTCGCATACCTCCTGAAGAACTGGACATTTTACAATTAACTGTTTACACTCAACGTTTTTCCAAAAGTAAAAGGAAAATAAAATAATTATAAAAGTATAATATAGCAAATACACACAGCAGTAACACAGCTGTTTATCATGATCAGTTTTTATCTATTGTGTGTCATTATAGGTGCTACACTTTTCTATGAATGGCAGGTGCAGGAGGTTTGTTCACACCAGCATCACCACAGGCACGTGAGTAATGTGTTGTGCTAAGACCTTGAGATGATTACAACGTCATAGGCCACACACATTGCTCAGCTCCCTTATAATCGCACGGAACCACAGTCACATACCCTGGCCGTGGTTGACTGAAGTGTCCTCATCCAGTGCATGACTGCACTAAACTTCATAACTACCCACAGTCATTCAGGGAGGGCTGTCTTTCTTTTGATTACCCTGCCAACATGGTCAGCATTAGTTTAAGAATACACTGAGGCTGGCTCACGCCAGTAATCCCAACACTTTGGGAGGCGGACCACTTGAGGTCAGGAGTTCGAGACCAGCCTGCCCAACATGGTGAAACCCCTTCTTTACTAAAAATACAAAAATTATCTGAGTGTGGTGGCAGATGCCTGTAATCCCAGCTATGCAGGAGGCTGAGGCCAGAGAATCACTTGAACCCAGGAGGTGGAGGTTGCAATGAGCTGAGATCATACCACTGCACTCCAGCCTGGGCAGCAGAGTGAGAGTCCATCTCAAAAAAGAAACAAATTAGCAGGACTAGTGCAGGCTGGGGACTGAGCAGCCTCCTGCAAGTCTTGGCTCTGTCACAGCTTCTATGGTCCTGGGCATCTTTCTCCTAAATCAGTTTCCTCAGTCCCAAAATGAGGATTAATACCATATAGGACGTAAAGGTTTTGAGTAGTATATAAAAATTACATAATAATTATTTTAAACATTAAATAATAATTATTTTAAATTAACTTAAAATTCTGCATGAATCTATTTATAAGTTCTGAAATGATGTAAAAAGGTGAAGAATGGTCTTTATGTTATTATCATTATAGTCTCCAAGTTAATATAAAAGTGTTGCTAGTGATTTCGAAGACCTAGATAGCCTAACTGTGTAGGTGCTACTACTAGTTATGTATTTATTTTAAGTAATATGCTATGTGGTATATAGTTCATTACCACAGATAATGTAATTCCTATAAGTTTTACAGAAGATATATTTCTATTTGTGAACCTAATTTAAATCCTGTTGTATTTTAATTGTGGTTAGCTGCATTCCAGGAACATAACCACTTGGAAAAGAGATAGTTGTTCATTAAGAAAATAAAATTGCCTTAATCTCATCGTGACTTTTACACTGATTTCTTGTCAGTGTTCAAGCTGTGTTCAAAGGGGATCGACATAGTGGAAATATGCTAGCAGGACGATTGAATAAATTAGGTTCTGTGACCCAATCCATGCCTGGGAATGTGGTTTAACATATTCTATATATTCACAACATAACCTCAGGAATAAAAACAAGCTAAATCACCTGCATTATTACAACCCAACACTTTAAGGCTCAATGCCTTCTCCTTTCAAATCAAAAAATGCACATCTATCTTCCTTTCTTCTTCCTTCCTTCTTCCCTGCTTTCCTCTGTCCTTTCCTCCCCTCTTTTCTTCTTTCGTTCTCCTTCCTTTTGCCTTCCTTCCTGTATTTCTCTTTCTTTTTCTCTTTGTTTTTCTAATAGTTGCATTTCTTGGTGCTACTTCACTCAACTCTTCATTAACTGGCCTTTAAGGATAAAGTCATGTTTGACTCCCACCAGCCCAAATGCTGTCCATTACAGGAATCTGAGTCTGCACAAGGGACTTCCTCTGTGTCAGTGACACATAACAGAGTCCAAGATACTGACCATTGGTTACAATGTCTGTAAAAAGTGACTTTACTCAAGTGACACATCAAACCCTTCCAGTGTGTGAGAAAATGAGAAAGCAGAAAAGTGTCTATGAATAAATATAGGACTGCTATATCCTGCAAATATCAAAAAAGAATAGTATCAAAACTGGGTCTATTTGACCTTGGCTATGGCTCCTGATGCCATTCACATCAGACTGTAGATTGTTCATCCAAGTTACGCAAACATGCTGTGTAAAATAGTTGCTTAATTTATTTGAGCCTTGGTTGATCGCACAGGGAAAAAACTTCTGAAATCTCCCCTATGTGTACAGCATTCCACCTGCCTTATGTTAGCTGGTAACCCTCTGCCTCTTCAGGGCTTGTGGTGAGAGTCAAACGAGTATGTTGCTATATATTCTTAACTGTCAACTGCTGAAGAATGTCAGTATGAAGTCCTAAGACTGGAGATGGGGAGAGCTTAGCAGCTATTGGTGAAATATGGAGGAAATAACCACATTTTTCTACTTTGGTCTAACCAAGATATAAAGATCTAGTATAATGCCTACCACAGAGTATGTACTGAACAGATATCTGTGGAATCAATAAATGTATTGATTAATGAGAGTATATGTTTGCTCAGAATCTTTCAGTAGTAATTAAGAATGGCACCTCATTACTTTTGTACACACCTCATTATTACTTTTTATATAAAACTGATGAGTTCAAATGGTGGCAAGTGTTCCTTAACAAGGAACCTTCAGAAGCCTACAGTATGTATAAAGAATGCTTTGCACTGCACAAGCTTCAGATAGCTAAACAGACTGCAAAATATCTTACCAGTAAATAAAGCAGTAATTGAGCAAAAAACTTTTCTAAACAAATTTAGTCTTCAGTTACTTATTCAATTAACTTTAGATAGAGGGCGACAGAAGCAAAAGTGACTGGAGCCCCCATTTGGAGGTGATGGTGGTAACATGATCAATTTCCAAAATGAAACATGAAGATACACTAGTAACTTGATTAACGCTCCCCCTAAAATAAAGCCAATATAATTTGAGAAATAAAAACTACCATTAAGGCTGTTTATATGAAGTCTCATTCATATTCTCAGCAATCAAGAACCCAAATTCCTAAGTAACTCTCGTGCCAGGTACTCCATCCCACTCAGGACTGGAGGAACCAGGCTGGAAACTGAGCTTTGTGTATTGATGAGACCTACAGTTATTCAGTCAAATCGGTGAAGCCTCCAATCCCTCATCCAGTGGTTGAGAGATTCGAGTTTGTTTTGCCTGATACTGTTTTAGTTTTAGAATTTGTATAAAAACTAAAACTACATTAAACTTATTCTGTTGCCATTTTCCACATTTTGAATAATGCATATTTTTTAGTTATAAAATGTTGGAGAAACACAAAAGAATAGAGCAATTCAAAAGCAGAAAAATCACTGGTTATGCCCCTAGGCAGACACAATCATTGTTCACATTTTGGTACCTATTCTTCTTCTCTTTTGATGTATGTGTATGTTGATGTTGATGTTGATGTATACTCATTTGAAATGTCATCACTTCCATTGGCATTATATTATCTTGAAAATAGGATTTTTTCATGGCTGCCTTTTCTCATTTTTTTGGTTATACCACCACTTCCTTAGTCACTGTTTCTGTTGAATCTTTACTTTATTTCCAATTTTGTTTACACGAATTCTGTTGCTACTTTTTTTTAAATTTGTGTCTTTGGAAGCCAACAACTGAGCTATTTAATCTATGAAAATATTTTTGATAACAATTCTTTTGCAAGAAAGACTTGTGGAAAAGCTGGTCCTCTATAGAAATTGATTGTCATTTTATCACAACTCATGGTTTGTGAGTTTGGTGAAGTTTTTTCTTCTCTAATTCCTTCAATTGTTTATTATTGAATGCTGCTGATTTCCTTTTATACACTTTCCAGTGAGTCACCTAAACACAATAATCACACACTGAGATGATAGATAGAAAAGGCCGCTCTCAAAAAACACTTACAAAAACCGATACCTTTGGTGTGTTTGATACTCAAAGCGCACTCAGGCTAAACACTAGGACTTTAAATTAAAGGGATTTATGATGGTATGCTGTCCAAACATTTATCATTGCCAAAACAGACTTCCAAGTTTAAAACACAATGCAAAAGAGTACATGCAAATCATTTCACCAGCCATCCATCAGTGCTTTAACCAAATTAGACCTCTTGAGAAGCTAAAATACATAATTATAGTATATATATATATATATATACTATACCTAGTATATATATAAAATAATTGAGAGGAATTTTTGTTACATGAGAGGGAATCAACAGGACTCAAATTCAAATCAGTGAATCCATTGGAAAAGATATATAAACACAAAATTGGCAGATGATAGCACTGGGCTAGCAAACAAAGGAGAAAAACCAAGTATAACAAATAGAAGCTTTTTGGAAGGTTTAGCCAGAAACGGCCACGCTAGGTTCTTTTGGTCAACACGTCTTCCAAATCTCCATCTCTGACACTGGCACACACTCCAGGCATGGAGAGAGGCCAGAACTAACAGAAGAAAACGGAGTTGCAGGAAAGAGTGTCCTCAGGCTCTGAAACAGAAGGTACAATAACCAGAGACTTATGCATCTGCAGAAACTCCAGCACCAACACCATTTTACTGAATGCTGGAGTTAAAGAAGAAGAAAAGTCATGAAAATTCAAATACTCTTAAAAGCATATGTTCCTTTAAAAAGAAAATGTTTTAAACGTTAGAGGTTTTATACTAAGTAAGCAACAAGGAGCATTATCAACTGCATGCTCACTGCAACATCTGAGTGGATATTTTGCTTTGCGTACTCAGAGGGCCAAACATGTTTGCAGGAAACAGTCTTTAAGTCTACCCTGCCCCAGAAACCCACATGGGGGAAAGAAAATCCAAGGCTGAATTTGGAGAATTTAGTATTTCAGAAACAATTGCTATATGTGTCACTTTGTTTACACTTTCTATGATTTCTTTTACTACTGGATCTTTAAAGTATGTATATCAAAAGGCTGGTTCGTTTTATTTCCTTTTCAACTCAGGCATTATTTTCTTCCTTCTCCCTTCTTTTCATTTCTTTTCTTTTTCTCTTCTTTCTTGTCTTTTGCCTCTTCCTTTCTCCTTCTCTTTCTCCTTCTTCATCCTGTTTGCCTTGGCTTCTTCCTCCTCCTCTCCCTCTTTCTCCTCTGCTTCTCTCTTTTTCCCTTCTCTCTTCCTCTCCCTCTACCTAAATCCAAAATTGTAGCAGAAGTGTTTATCTTGGTGTAAAAGGTCATGTTAGTGGTGAGATTTTGACTGACAGTTATCAATTCTGGTGACAGCCTATAGAGTGGACTAGAAATTGGTTTTGTGATTATAGCACTCTGACCCAAAAAAGAAGAAATATGTTTTTTTCCCCCTCTGGGCCAGCCTATAGGTGAAAGCAGTTGATCACAAGGTCAGATCATGCCATTTGGATTCTTCTAAAAAGGTACAGAATTAATAAACAGGAAGATTTACAAATCCTAGTATTGGACATTTTCCAATTCCAAAAATTGCTCATTTTTTCTTTGCTAGTGACATTTTTTTCAATGTAAAATTACCAAGAACATTAGGAAATACTGTATGCAAATAGCACTGGAGGAGAAACACTTATCATCCGACTTCTGAATTTATTATTCAGGGGAAATAAAATGTAAATTGATTGCAAATAAAGCCGCCAATTAAACTTATAAATTTTCAAATATTCCTGTGATGACAGAGGCAAAAGCTTTTTTCCTTTTAATTTACTTATATTCTGAACAAAACAGAAGCCATGGAACAGAGGAGCATCAGGCAAGAAAAACAAGAGGTAGAGTGATGAATGTTAAAATCAATGTGTTTCTTTCATGGCCTGGTGGGCAGCTCATGCCCGTAATCCCAGCACTTTGGGAGGCCGAGACCATGGCTCGGCACGGTGGCTCACACCTGTAATCCCAGCATTTTGGGAGGCCGAGGCAGGTGGATCACTTGAGGTCAGGAGTACCAGACCAGCCTGACCAACATGGTGAAATCCCACCTCTACTAAAAATATAAAAATTAACTGGGCTTGGTGGCACACGCCTATAATCCCAGCTACTCGGGAGACTGAGGCAGGAAGAATCACTTGAACCTGGGAGGTGGAGGTTGCAGTGATCCAAGATCGTGCCACTGCACTCCAGCCTGGGCGACAGAGCGAGACTCCATCTGAAAACAAAAACAAAAACAAAACAAAACAAAAAAACAAGATTTCTTTCAGAGATTAGTGATTTTCTTAGTGTACACCATGAAAAGAACAGTATATTTACTTTTTTTTTTTTTTTTTTTTTTTT
>NW_016824749.1:384604-396551 GCF_001698545.2 Rhinopithecus bieti | reverse complement strand
CCGGCTAGTTTTTTGTATTTTTAGTAGAGACGGGGTTTCACCGTGTTAGCCAGGATGGTCTCGATCTCCTGACCTCGTGATCCGCCCATCTCGGCCTCCCAAAGTGCTGGGATTACAGGCTTGAGCCACCGCGCCCGGCTAAGAACAGTATATTTACAATGAGCTACAAGTGTTACCTACATTTTGTGGAGATTTACAATATTGCATGTTTTTAATTCAAAACAAAAAAGAAAACTATGATGTTCACAACGAAAATCAAATCACGTAGTCAAAATTCAGCAGGATTTTTGTTACTAGCATTTAGTGAAATACCTCTTCTCTTGAAACAGGTGGCATTCATCTTCAAGTAGGTTTCTAGGTTGAAACCTTTTTTGGCTTTTTAATCTTAGGTCAATAGTGGAAATGTTAGCACAAGGAAAGTTAATACCGATTTTCTCACCTTAGACAAACAAGATTTCTGGATTGCATTGGCAAAGTATTCAATAGAAATTTAGAAAGGATACTTTAAGAGCAGGAAATCCCTTGTCAGGCAGAAAGCACTACAGGCAGACAACTCTCATGTCCAATGACTTCTACATTAAAAACAAATGTTTCATACTATTGGAATCATTTCATTACCCAGCTCATTCCTCTTATCTGGAGGTAATTTTTAACAGATTCCAGCCTCCTTTCCAGACGCAAATTTCCAGCCACTCTCCTTCATGCCCCAAGAGGCCATTTCATAAGCAAGCTAACATCAATTCAAACAAGATTCATTTTTTCCATCACTTTATACCCTAGAAAACTGATACAGACTTCCCCAGATGAAGTTTAATACAGAACATAGGTTTATGAAGTGTGGAACCTCATTTCAAATGTACACATAATATATCGATATAGACTTTGGGAACATTTTCAAAGAATACAAATGTGCTGGGCCCAAGGCTTAAATGGTCCTTTTCACTGAAATACAGCTCATAAAAGATTTCAGAAGGTCAGAAAACTTTAAAATTTAGTGCCCTTGTTTGAGCTTTCCCAGAATGTTTTAATTTAGAAACTAAATTGTATATCCAGCATGCAAATGTGTAGTGTAAGCAATTCATTAGATTAAACGTATTTGACCACTGAGGACCTGATTATGAATTTCAAAGCCTGAGTGCTTAGAGAAAAGGTGCATGAGTAAAAATCATGATGACAATCAATAATATATGATAATACATGAATAATAAAATGTTCCCAGACTCAAGAATGTGGTTACTATTAGTAGATATGCAATGAAGACCATGGTTATTCAAATTCTATATCCTGCCTGAGAAATGTCAACAAGGAATCTGATGTAATGCACACGATTGTCTTTTACATGACATCTTTCCTAAAAGCTTGGAAATGTGCACCAGTCATATCCACCCTTCCTTATGGGCATGATATCTATTATCATACCCTTCCTATGTAAATTTGTATTTCATCCTGAGAAATATGCTCTGCAATTAAATTGGACTATGCAAAAATAGCTTTTTTTTTTTTTTTTTTTTTACTTAGTTCAAACTGTTATTTCTGTTTAACGGTTTTCTCTCTTCAAGGTAAGTGTCTCACTTCATTCATCCAACAAATGTTTATTAGTGCCTATTTCATGTTAGGTGTTGAGATACAAGACTGAAAACATATTTTGCCTTTCAGAAGCTAAAAATTAAGAAATCTGGAATTAGGTTTAGGGATATTTTGCTTTTCTTTTAAAAGATTTGTTCAACTTCCATCCATATGCCTTTCATAATATTTTATCTTACTTCCATCATTTTTATTTTATGCTGATTTATAAACGTGATTTCTTCTCAAAAAGATGAATTTAAGAAGATGTGATGGTTAATTTTATGTTTCAAGTTGACTGGGTTAAGGGATGCCTAGAGAGCTGGTAAAATACGATTTCTGGGCATTTCCGTGAGCACGTTTCCAGACGCTCCCTGCTTCCGGGACAGCATTTGAATCAGTGACTAAGTAAAGAAAGCTTGCCCTCGTCAGTGTGAGTGGACGTCATCCAACCGACTGAGAGCCCTGATAGAATAAAAACAAATAAACAACCAACAAAGAACAGACGGGCGAATGTGCTCTCTGCTTGAGCTTGCACATCCTTCTTTTCACGCCCTTGGGCAAAGGTACTGCTGGTTCTCCATTCTTTGGACTTGAATTCTACTAACAGTTTCCTTGTTTTCCAACTTGAGATGGCAGACTGGGGGGACTTTTCAACCTCCATAATTGCATCAGCCAATTCTCAGTCTCTCTCTGACTCTCTACAAACACACACACACACACACACACACACACATACAAAATTGGTTTCATATCTCTGGAGAACCGTAACAAAGAAAAAGCAATCTATGATTCTACTACTCAGAAAGAATCTCTGCAATTGATTTGTGTGCTCTCTTTCAATGTTCCTTCCACACCACCCTGCTTGCAAGTTTATTCATCACAGGGAGGAGCCCTCTAGTCAGAAGCAGATTGACCGTCCCTCCACTGACCTCCAGGCCTCTATTTGTAGAAGTCAGGTGGGACATTCCCAGCTCTGAATACTCCTGACCAGGTCTCCTAACCACTGCCTGCCTCACTCCATCATGACTAATCTCACTGCACGGTTTATCCCTATTTACGTCAGGCACACGAGAAGCCGAGTCTTCCCACTTTTTCTAGTGTCCTGGCTTCTCGTCTGCTTCTGATTGGCCTTCTCAGAACTATACATTAATATTATTCTTAACTTATACTTTCCCATCACCTCAAACCCTTACTCTGTGCTCCCAGAAGCTCTCATGCCATCAGACTTTCATTCAATCCTCTGTATCCTTAATACATTTTCTTAACTATTTTTTTGGTAGCTTTCTGCTCTGAGGATACTGTGTCCCCTGAAGCCTTTTTGAAAGTGAGAGAGAGTCTTTTTGGCACCTTGCTGCTGCATCTGGACCATTCTCCTACAAACACTGTGCTTTCAGTCTCATGTGGTTGGAGGCTAGTCACCTCCAAAGGTGGAGTTGAGACAGCCAGGTGCGAGGGGGTTCCTGGGGAAACTCCAACCAGCCTGCCCACTGAGGTGGAGACTCGGGAAGTTCAAGATCTTTGCAGCAGGGAGGAGCCCGGCCTCTCTTTCCCTGGGTGGAACCTGGGATTCAAGCTGCTGGTGGGAGGGCTCTAACAGGGACTCTGGCTTAGTGAGAGTCTCTGCTTCTCCCTTTTCACCTAATAAAACCCTGTCTCACTCACCATTCAAACTGTCTGAGAGCCTGAATTTTCATGGTCATGGGACAAAGAACCCTGTCTTTACCTGAACTAAGGAAAAGCCCTGAACAGAGTCACCTCTCATTCCTGACAGAGGTCCCCTATCCCTCTGCCCACTGGCTTGCACATGCCCCTGGTTTTACTTCTAACTCACTGACCACTTCTCAGCCACCTTTGCTGCTTTCCTTTGTCTCTGACCTCTAAATGTTGGAGGGCTTGGGCGCTTAGTCCTTTGATCCAGGTCTAATTGGGTCTCAGAGTCCTAACTGCCTCCCAGAAAGCCATCTCGATTTCTTCCATCTAAATTAAAATTGCTCCCACTCTTTCGGTTGCTCAGACAAAAGCTAACATCATCCTTGTAGAGGTGTCCTTGACTTCACTCTTTCTCTTTCACACTCATCTAATACATCAACACGTTTATGTCCTAAATGCCAAGTTCTACAATCTCTAACATGTGTCCTTTGTCACATTTTAAGATCTCGAAAATTGGTTATGGAGAAATGAATTAAATCTTACCTGAATTGGAAGTTCTAATTGAGAGTCTCAATTGTGTATTTTCTTTGTGAGTTAAAATTCTTTGCTTAAAACCTTCCAGGGGGTTCTATTTTACACTGGGTAAACCCAAAGTCATTAAAATCACTGAAAAATGCCCACACTTTCTGCTCGCCTTACCTCTGTGGGAATTTTCCCTTTGGTCAGTTCTTTCAGCTATGTTGGCCTCGGGGCACATATGCATCTCGGGCACTTTTCACTTACTGTTCCAGCGGCTTTCGACGCTGGTCTTTTAGATAGTAACGTGTGTCACTTCCTCGCCCTCCTCAGGTCTTTCCACAAAATCCTCATCTCAGTCAAGCCTTCCCTGCCCACCATATTTAAACCCACAGCACCAGTCCCTCCAGTGTTCCCTGCTGCCCTCCTTTATTCCACTTTACACCTTAGCACTCATTACTTCATGACATGCCATGTATTTACTTGCATATGTTGCTTCCCTTGCTATCGCTCGTCTCCTGCTAGAAAGTGTCATAAAGGACAAAACTTCCCAGTTCTTTGTTTTTGTGTTTTATTTCCATAGCCTTTGTGATAAAACTACACCGGGTCAAAAATTGGTGCTTAATACTTCCTTATGAAATGAATGAATATTTAACGTAGATGTAATTCCTTTTTTATAAAATTAGGGCCAAGTAGGGTATATGTCTACTCCTCTTATCAGTAGTAATTTGGAGAATATACAGTTGATTTTATCTGGGATAAATTAAATTTGAATATCTTAAATATGTATTTTAATTTTAAAAAATATATATTATAGAACTTGTTGAGATACATTATAATTGATATTATAAATCCATTATAATAATATATGACAATTGCAGATCACATTTAGCTAAGCATTTGACTATATCAATTTTTTATTGCTAAATATATTTATATTTATTTAATATTTGGTTCAATTTTCATTACATGCCTTTGAGTTAGGTGATATAACCCTGTTTTAGAAATTAAAAAAGTAATTCTCAGAGAAATTAAATGAGTAGCTCAAGTATCCCAGTAGCACAAGAGCTAGAAGGCTGGCATTCCAGTTCAAATCCAACCCATTCAAAACCCCTGCTCTAAATAATTCATTATTCTACCTCTGAAAGTCAAAGGCAGAAACTATGGGGAAAATCACACTGGTTGTATTTGCAACACTTGTTCAGATGTACCCAATTCTGCTGTTTATCACCAGGCCTTCTATCCAGAGGCACCCCGGTTCATGGGTTCTTTATTTGCATTCTCTTGCAATCAGCTGCTGTGATTCATAGACGTATATGTGACCTTTGTAGAAGTCGGGACTCCAACATCATCTGCGATACTCTGTAAATAGTCCGGTTTTGCTTACTGATTTTTTGTTTCTTTCCTGTTTTGTTTTGTCACACTATGGTTGCCTGCACGAAGTACAAATATATGCTCCCTTGTTCAACTTTGGTGAAGAGAGAAAGCATCTTTCACAGCACGAAAGCCTTTTACTTCTGTCTGGTTGAACAAAATAGGACACATGCCTTCTTATGGACCCACAACTGTCACCTGGGGAATGCTGGCCTGGATGGACAAAGCCTAGTTTCCCCAACCAATTGGCTGTTAGAGGCGTAGGGTCACTGTGACTAGCTTAATCTAAGGTGAATTCACGCTTGGAAGTGAGGATGGAGTGGCCTTCCAGGAGGGAGACACTTGAGGTGTGTGATTGGAAAAAAAAAGATGCTCTGTGACTTGCCAGGATTAGCTTAGGTCAGACAAGCTGAGATTTCAAGAGGTGGAGATCAGCCTGGATTCCTGTTTATTTCTTTCAGATGCAGCTTCTATGAACAAAGGGGAGTTGACATTTGCTCTATATTTTCTCTGTAGCTTGAATATCTGGTAGTCTGCAGAGGGTAGTGAAGAAAGCAGAAAACGAAAAAAATCATGCCAAGAATTTTGGGTTTTTATACTGCATCTCCCATCACAGTTTGGTGCAGCAGTGAGAGGTTAAGTTCCATGAGGGCCCCATTTTTCTGGTACTGTTATTCCTGGTGTCTACTGAGGCTGTGCCCTGCCCAGTGGTGACACCTAATCTGTTGGTGAGAGCAAGAACATGTCCCCTCCCTCTGACCCACTGTCGTCAAGATCCTCACCTCTCAGATGCAGGAGCTTGATATGGTTTAGATCTGTGTCCCCACATAAATCTCAGGTTGAATTGTAATTCCCAGTGTTGCAGGTAGTAGGGCCTGGGGGGAGGTGATTGGATTATGGAGACAGTTTCTCATGAATGGTTTAGCACCATCCCTGGTGCTGCTGTTATTGTGATAATGAGCAATTTCTCATGAGATCTAGTTGTTTAAAAGTGTGTGGCAACTCCCCCCAGTCTCTACTACCTTCTACTCTGGCCATGTGAGACAGCTTGTGCCCCCTTTGCCTCCACCAGGATTGGAAGAATCCTGAGACCTCTGCAGAAGCAGAAGCTGCAATGCATACTGTACAGCCTCCAAAACTGTAAGCCAAATAGACCTCTTTTCTTGTAAATTACCCAGTCTCCAGTATTTCTTTATAGCAGTGTGAGAAAGGACTAATACAGAAAATTGGTACCAAGGAGTGAGACATTGCTGTAAAGATACCTGAAAATGTGGAAATGGCTTTAGAACAGGTAATGGGTAGAGTATGGAAAAGTGTGAAGGGCTCAAAAGAAGACAGGAAGATGAGGGAGACTTTGGAATTTTCTAGAAACTTGTTGAATGGAGTGATTTGGACAATGAAGAGGACTCCAATGGAAATAGGAACTTATTGGGAACTGGAATAAAGGTCACTTTTGTTAAGCTTTAGCAAAGATCCTGGCTGCGTTGTGTACCTACTTTAGAGATCTGTGGAATTTTGAACTGAGAGTGCTAATTTAGGGTATCTGGCAGAAGAAATTTCTAAGCAACAAAGAGTTTAAGATCTGACCTGGCTACTTGTAACAGCCTAAGCTCATGTGTGTGAGCAAAGAAATGATCTGAAACAGGAATTTATATTTAAAAGGGAAGCAGAGCATAAAAGCTTGGAGAATTTGCAGCCTGGCCATGTGGTAGAAAATGAAAACCCATTTTCAGGAAAGAAATTCAAGCAGGCTGCAGAAATTTGCATAACCAAAAGTAAGGCAAGTGCTGGTAGTCAAGACAAAGGAGAAAAGACCTCTAAGAAGTATCAGAGACTTTCATGGCAGACCCTCTCATCACAGGCTCAGAGGCCTAGGAGGACGAAACGGTTTCCTGGGGAAGGCCCAGGCTCCTGCAGCCCTGTGCAGCCTCAGGACACTGCTCCCTTAATAACAGGCACTCCAACTGTAGCTGTGGCTCAAAAATACTTAGGTACAGCTTGGTCACTACTTTATAGGGTGCAAGTTGTAAGCCTTGGCAGCTTCCATGTGGTGCTAAGCATGCAGGTACACAGAGTGCAGGAGTTGACCCTTGGGATCATCCACCTAGATTTCAGAGAATGTCTGGAAAAGCCTGTATTTCCAGGCAGAAGCCTGCTGCAGGAGCAGAGCCCTCACAAAGAACCTCCACTAGGGGACTGTGGAGGGGAAATATAGAGTTGGCTCCCCACACAGAGTTCTCCCTGGAGCACTGCCTGGTGGAGCTGTGAGAAGAGGGCCACCATTCTCCAGAGCCCAGAATGGTAGATCCACCATCAGCTTGCACCCTGTGCCTGGAAAAGCCATAGACACTCAATGCCAACCCATGAGAGCAGCCATGGGGGCTGAACGCTGTGAAGTCACAGAGGCAGAGCTGCCCAAGGCCTTGGGAGCCCACTCCTTGCCTCAGTGAACCCTGGTTGTAAGACATGGGGTCAAAGGAGATTATTTTGGAACATTATGGTTTAATGACTGCCCTGCTGAGTTCTGGACTTTCATGGGGCCTGTAGCCCCTTTCTTTTGGCTGATTTCTCCATTTTGGAACAGGAGTACTTACCCAATGCCTGTATCCCATTATATCTTGGAAGTAACTACCTTATTTTGATTTTACAAGCTCATAGGTGGAAGGAAGTAGCCTTATCTTAAATGAGAGTTTAGACTTTTCAGTTAATGCTGAAATGAATTAAGACTTTCGGGGACTGCTGGGAAGGCATGATTATATTTTGCAATGTGAGAAGTCCATAAGATTTAGGAAGGGCTAGGGGAGAAATGATATTCTTTGGATCTGTGTTCCTGTACCAAATCTCATGTCGAATTGTAATCTCCAGTGTTGAAATTGGGGCCTGGTGGGAGGCGATTAGATCATGGGTATGCTTTCTCATGAATTGTTTAACGCCATCCCTGGTGGTTCTGTTCTCAGGATAGTGAGTGAGTTCTTGTGAGATCCGTTTGCTTAAAAGTGTATGGCACCTCCCTGCTCTCTCCCTTTCTTCTCCTCCAGCCATGTTAAGTGATTTCCTCCCATTTGCCTTCTGCCATGATTGGAAGTTTCCTGAAGTCTCCCCAGAAGCAGCAGCAGCTATGTTTCCTGCATACCCTACAGAACTCTGAGCCAAGAAAACTTCCTTTCTTATGAATTACCCAGTCTTTAGTACTTCTTTAAAGCAGTGGGAGAATAGATTAATACAGAGGTATTTCCAGAATCTTGCCCAGATTTTCTCCACCCATTTTTCACATTTTGAATTGCCCTAAAGTCTTTTTGCTCTCTGTATAAATTTGCTAAATACTTAGCAGATATTCTTAAGTTTCTACCATTTGTATGACAGCCTTTTCTAGGATTCAGTAATGTGGACATTTTTCATTGCTTTTCTTCTTCTCTAACTCACTTGTCATGCCAATAAAACACTGAAGAAGGAGAAGAGAGAATTCGAGAACTCAGCACAGGAGAATAAGTTTCTCTCTGGTTAAGAGGCTAGGCTCTGGAACTGGGTGAAAAGGTCACATGCCAGCCCTGTTGCTTACCAGATTAGACAGTTATTTAACCATGGGACCTTTCTGTCTGCCTCTGTGAAACGGGAATTATAGTAGTGCCAGCTCCACATGATGGCCAATAGGAGTAAACAACTTTTCACATGTTAACTCAGAAGTATGTTAAACCAGTGAATGTCTAATATTACTATTGCGTCCTACCTAAACCTAGTTTCAAAGATGTCTTCTTAAAGTTTGTATTTATACAGTATACCTGTCTCTTTTACCTATTTTGCTGGCCTTCCCTAACCCACCGTAGTTTCCACAGACCTTTGTTGAAATACAGTAACTAAAATAGATACGCTATCCCAGGTGTTCAACAGGAGAATGCAATATCTATGTTGCTTCTAGTTTTGTTTCTAATTATTTATTACACTGAAATACCAGATATGGCTAGCCTGAAATTATTTATAGTAATTAGGGATAACAAATGTACCAATAAACTGAATATCTGAAAACTAGAATTTAAAAATTTAGTGTACCTTTTGTAGTGATATTAAAACACAATTCCAAATTCTCTGACTTGCCTTCCATCAAGAAATGGATCTAGGTTCCCTCAAGGTGACAATTTGGTTGCTTGGTTAATAGAATACAGTAGAATGGATGATGACCCAGGTCTCAACAAACTGATAGTGTCCAGTTTCTGCCTCTGAAAACCTCACTTTTTTTTTTGAATTCCTAAGATTTTATTAGAATTACACCAGTTTCTAAATTTACTGTTATAATTTTGACATTAAATGATTTCTATTTTAATCTAATGAAGTTTTCCCATAAGTACTTTATAAATGCTTTAAAATACAGTTTTATAGAATTACCAAATAGATTTTCTATTTTTTTTATTCTACTTTAAGTTCTAGGATACATGTGCACAACGTGTAGGTTTGTTACATATGTATACATGTGCCATGTTGGTGTGCTGCGCCCATTAACTCGTCATTTACATTAGGCATATCTCCTAATGCTATCCCTCCCTTTTACCCCCTCCCCACAATAGGAACCGGTGTGTGATGCTCCCCTTCCTGTGCCCAAGTGATCTATTTTTAGTAGAGACGGAGTTTCACCATGTTGGCCAGGCTGGTCTCAAACTCCTGACCTCAGGTGATCCACCCACCTCGCCCTCCCAAAGTTCTGGGATTACAGGCGTGAGCCACTGCGTCCAGCCTTAAAATAATATCTTATTTAACAGTAAGTTCCCAGGAAAATAAAAATGATAAAAAGTCGCATTATATGCTTATATTAAAATATCACATATACTCCATAAATTTGTGTCACTATTATGTATCGATAAAAAATTAAAAATTAAAAAATGAAAATTAAAAAATTATAAAAGCTACTATTTATTGAGAGCACATTATTTCATTTAATCTTTCCATCTGTGAAATGAATCACTACCTCTTGTTTCATTGATGCATAACTGAGGGTTTAAACAGTTAAGCCACTTAACCCAAAATCATACAGCTTTTAAGTGGAGAACCCCAAATTTTAAATTTGAGTCTGTGTCACTCCACACTACGCTGATTTCCCTAACTTGTTTCATTATCTGGCAGCCATTTTAGCAATTTACGTTTATACAGTTCAAAATTCTTTAGTATCAAATGTAAACCACAACTATTTTTTCAGCCCCTTTCCTCTGGTCTGTCTTTGATGAAAATGTACAGCATGCTGGCAATCTGGGTTAACCTTCCTCAATCTCAGCATCCTAATGCGAAAAATGGTGACTTCATAGAGGCTTAGAAATATATTGGGGAAATTTGGTAGAATTTGGGGAGTGTTTAGGACATTTAGCTAAAGAGCGCAGATATATGGAAGACATTAGTTCTTCTAATGCTGTGTTTCAAGACTTTCTTTGATTCATGTCATGGTCTCTATTTCTCACATTCACTCAACCTCCATTGTTAAGTGGTGCTGACAGTTCAGAATTGTAACGATAATATTGAAACTGAGGTGCTTTGCTGTCTGAGAACGAGGATATTTTGAGGTTGTCTAGGAAGCCAATATTAGAAGCTAAATGTTGTCTAATTGTGTGATGTCTTAGTTTGGATTCTCAAAGCAGATCCTGAGACAAGGATTTCAGTGCAAGTAGTTTATTCAGGGGTGGATAGAGGTGCAGGCAGGGAAATGGAGAACTAATACTGGGAAGAAAAGGCAGCCAGAAAAGAAAAGTGTATTATTAAGCTAGCTGCTATAATGGGCAACTGGTGCTTAATCTCAGAGAGAAACTCTTGAGAAATGGTGTTAAAAGAAAAGAAAAAAAAAAGAAAAGAAAAACACCACAGCTCAGAATTAGCCCACTCCATAGTCAATAGAACTGGGGTATTTATACAGCAAATCCTGTAAGTCATTTGTTGAGGGCTGCTGGGGCAGGGGAGGTGTTAATCGCCTGGCATTTTCAGCCTGCTACACATGAGTAGGCAGAGCAGCCTTTCCCGGTTCTGACACAAAGCCTTTGGATACAGAGACGCAGATACCAGCCATTGAACGTCGAACAGAGGACACTGTAATAGTAAGGTCTGAGGGATCTGGGTGGGCGACTAATAGGGTTTGCTGAACAAGAAACATTTAGCAGGGTGGTATCACCGTCAGGACAACTAATCAGGCAGGAATAATTTGATATTTATGGAGCTACCTCAGTTTGCTGTGCAGATAGTTTAAAATTGATGCATTAATTGAACAATATTTCATCTGAATTGAACAAAACTACAATCAACAATCAAGGATCAACAAGCTTTTTCTACAAAGGGCCAGATAGTAAATATTTTAGGTTTTGAGGGTCATATAGTCTCTGCCACAACAACTCAGCTCTGTTTTTGTAGCACAAAAGCAGCTATAGACAATCATAAATGATTGAGGGTGACTGTGCCCCAGTAACACTTTATTTGTGGACACTGAAATTTGAGTTACATATGATTTTCACATGTCGTAAAATATTCTTCTTCTGGTTTTTTTTCTAACTCTCTAACACATATTTTAAAAAAATCCTTAGCTTATAGGCTGTGTGGAAACAGGCCGTGGGCTGGATTTGGCCTGTGGGCTGTAGTTTGCGAAGCCCTATGTGGTTTTATCTGGTTTAAAAACTAGGGCTCTTCTTTTTTATAATTGTGTGTTCATCACTTCAGGGGTTTTCTTAGAGTTGCAAATATGACCCAGGGCACTGAACATACAGCTGATGATGTCAAGAACATCTAAATAGAGTTGGAATCCCATATAGCTCCTTTTACTTTATAGCTGCAGAGCGGAAACATTTTAACCTATGTTAATGTCTTATACAGAATATTG
>NW_016824749.1:381725-384246 GCF_001698545.2 Rhinopithecus bieti | reverse complement strand
TGAGATGGCTGTAGATGTGTGGTATTATTTCTGAGGACTCTGTTCTGTTCCATTGGTCTATATCTCTGTTTTGGTACCAGTACCATGCTGTTTTGGTTACTGTAGCCTTGTAGTATAGTTTGAAGTCAGGTAGCGTGATGCCTCCAGCTTTGTTCTTTTGGCTTAGGATTGTCTTGGCAATGCGGGGTCTTTTTTGCTTCCATATGAACTTTAAAGCAGTTTTTCCCAATTCTGTGAAGAAAGTCATTGGTAGCTTGATGGGGATGGCATTGAATCTATAAAACCTCACTTTTTAAACGTAACCACTGTGCAGTCAGAGAAATCCCTGGTGGCCTGTGGAGAAGCCCATGTAAAGAGGAGTAGAAGTCCTAGTCCCCAGGCAGTCCCTAACCAGCGCCCACTTCCCAGCTCATGAGTGTCCAGGCACCAGCCAGCACCCGCCTCCCAACTCATGAGTGAGCCATCTCAGAAGTAGATCCTCCAGTCCCCAGTCAATCTGGTCAATCTGTCTCAGCTTGTGCCACTTGGAACAAAAAACAAACTGTCCCTACCAAGCCCTGCCAATCTAGCAAATTCATGAGTAATATATATGATTGCTGTGGCTTTTGACCACTACGTTTTGGGGTGGTTTTCAGTAAGTACTTGAGATAGACTATAATGTCTTACTTCTACATAATTAAAACTTTGATATAATCTTGAAATAGTGTGAATTATGGCAGCAGTAACTTATTTCAGCTTCAGGTGTTTCTCTATTCCTCAATACTTTCCAGTAAAGGATCTACAAAGTGAAAGGGCCAACATTTAAGGAGACCAAGGCTGATGCAATGGTTGAGTAATCCACAAACTAGATAATCAATGTTGTGTCATCGAGATATAAAGTATAATTATCCTAAAAGTCAGTGTGGGAAGAATTAAAATGAGACATTACAGCATTGCCCATATTTCAGGAGAGCATAAATCTTCTGGGAGGACTTAGGATCAAAGCTATGTGCATAGTGTTGTGAAACTACTTCTTAGAAGCAGGAGAGTGAATATTGGGCATTGGAGCTCGAGCTATTGGGCTGACATCTTAACTTTTACTAGGTCTCAGATCTAAAGTTTTGATTTATATGAAATATACTAAATCCAATATCAGTGCCAGATATTGGATCACATGTGTTCACATGATCTTTGTTATATCATTTTCTTAGGAGATTGTATCACTTCACACAGTATTTTCTTTCAGGAAGAATGCTCTCCTCCTTGCTTTGAAACTTCTCTGCATAAAATGAACAATCTGGGAATAGTGTAAGTATTTTCCAACACAGGATCACTGTATTTTTTGATTTTCAGTTACAGTTTTGTTTTCACCATTACATGACAATGACAATCATTCTGCCGTTTACATACATTTGAGCATCATTTAAAAAACAGTAATTATTGTAAATGACTACATAACTTCAAAGGAGAGATTTCTTTCTTTTAGAAAATATCATCCTAACAAACTTTCCAATTGCAAAAATGATAATCAAGGTGATCCGTTATGTACTTCAAGACACTAGACTTCGTTTAAAGTCTAGTGAAGGAGAAATGGCTGCAGCGAAAGTAGTAAAATAAAAATAAAATGGCTTACTCACAGACATGAAAATAGTTTACAAGTCAGCATATTGATCTTAAAATAATTCAACACCAGCTTATTGACTATCTTCAAATAAAGGGAATGATTAAATAATTTAGGGCCATCCATTGACAGAAATTGGAGCCAGGCATGGTGACTCATGCCTGTAATCCCACACTTCGGGAGGTCGAGGTGGGTGGATCACCTGAGGTCAGGAGTTCGAGACCAGCTTGGCTAACATAGCAAAAACCCATCTCTACTAAAAATACAAAAATTAGTTGGGCGTGGTGGCATGCGCCTGTCTGTAATCCCAGCTACTTGGGAGGCTGAGGCAGGAGAATCACTTGAACCCGGGAGGCAGAGGTTGCAGGGAGCTGAGATTGCACCACTGCACTCCAGAATGGGAGACAGACCGGATTCTATCTCAAAAAAGAAGAAAAAAAGAGACAGAGATTGGACTTACGAATTTACATATGTCAAATGCATTTATTCCTACCTCTAACTCTGGGAATTTACCCACTTCTGACTACAAGAGTACAATGACCAGTAAGTGCTGATAAGAAAGCAAAATGTTAGATACAGACTTTCCGGGAGTTAATAAATAGTATAGTGAAAGTTCCTATGGTCCCATTTTTATTTAGTTTAATCTTGATATTATGCATATTTTTCAAAATGGGGTCCTATTCATACCTCATTTTCCTCAAGTGCTCAAGAATAATGCCTTCTATTCATTATGTATTACAGACTTCCTCAGTTGTTTTCAAACTACTGCATGTTTCAGCAGCTTTCTTGACGGGGCATCTTCATGAAGCAGAGACGCCCATTGGAGCCACTGGCAAATATCACGTTATCCCCTGAGATGAGTGGCATTACCACCTTCCTCCACGCCCATTGAAGCCACTGGCAAATATCACGTTATCCCGA
>NW_016824749.1:363976-381388 GCF_001698545.2 Rhinopithecus bieti | reverse complement strand
CCTTCATCCATGCCCATTGAAGCCACTGGTAAATGTCATGTTATCCCCTGAGATGAGTAGCATTACCACCTTCCTCCATGCCCATTGAAGCCACTGGTAAATATCATGTTATCTGCTGAGATCAGTGGCATTACCACCTTTCTCCACACCCATTGAAGCCACTGATAAAAATCGTGTTATCTGCTGAGATCAGTGGTATTACCACCTTTCTCCATGCCCATTGGAGCCACTGGTAAATATCGTGTTATCCCCTGAGATCGGTGGCATTACCACCTTTCTCCTGTGTACTCACGGATGTATGTGCACATGTGAGCAACTAAGAACAGATGTAAAAAAAGTGTCCTGGGGGTGTTATTAGGTTAAAAAAGTTCATTACACCACAAAGAAGAAGATAGTTTGGTTGTTTATAAGTAAGCTTTCGAACTGGAAAAGTGTGATTCTGGTTAATATCATTTAGAGTGAAAATCAATTAGAGAAGCCACTTATTAAAGATGAATTTTGAATGAGTATCCATAATGTATGTATACTTATATAATATTTATGAAGCACAAAATAATATATATGTGCTTATTTTCAAAATTGCTTAATAAACAAACATGGTTATGCCAATTGTAATTTTTAAATTTTTAGTTTCTTGTCGATTCATTGATAGATTAGTTTCTCAGTTGACTTTATTTTCATTGATATCTTTCACTGGGGTTAAATTTTACTGCTTTATACATCTCCCTTTTGAGGAAATGTTAGTTTAGTTTTGCTGGTTTTTGGATGAACGAACTATCAACATTTCGTGAGTTTTTAATATTCCCAATGCATTATTCTTTGTAAAAAATCCATGATCACTATTACTGAAAAAGACGATATGTGAGGAGAAGCTCAAAAGGCAACGTTATGTGGAGAAAATAGTGTGAGTCTTAGAAACGGATAGCTCAGAATTGAATTCCATTTCTTCATCTATTAGTTTTGTGACGTTGGGAACATTATTTACTGTCCCTAATCTCTTCCTCCTCGTACAAAAAAGAAAAAACACTCCAGATATCTACTTTGGGGAATTTTTAAAATAGTTAAGGCAGATAAAGTTCGCTAAAAACCTAACTCAGAGCCTGGCCCATGGTAGTTGATCAATACAGCTAATTGTTATCATTTGAATAAATGAGATATTAATACTACCTCAGTTTTAGTATTTATAATAAGACAGTACAGTGTCAGATTCTGAAGCAGGACTGCAGTGTTCAAACCTAGGATCCTCTCCTCACCCACTGTGTGACCTTGGGAAACCTCCTCACTCTTTCTGTTCCCTCATCAATAAAATGAGAATAACAAAAATAATATCTATCTTCCAAGTTTGCTTTGAGAATTAAATGAATTTATATAAGGCACGTGCTTTGGGGAGTGTCAGTTACACGCTGATTTCTACATAAATGTTTTCTGTTATTATTAAGTAACTATGGCTATTTTCTTTATGATCCTGTAGACTGTCAATAGGCGAGCTGGGCTTAAGTCCCAGCTCCTTCGCTTACTGAGTGGGTGACCTTTTTAATTACTTGATAAATCTCATGAACCTGTTATGATCTGGGGAATCAACCTGTTATGATTGGGGAATATTTTCTACCATCTCTGTGGCTCAGTTTCCTTAAGTGTAAAATGAACATAATAAACTATCAGGGGATTTGGGATGATATATACACACACACACACACACACACATATATGCTCCATGTATGCTGTTAAGATATGTGTATTTACATATACACGCATGTACATGTGTGTGAAGAGAAATAGATTAGATAAAGATATAGGTATTCTAAGACAAATCCCCAAAATAGAAAGTATTCAATAAATGCTAGCTATTTTATGGAAATATAAAGGAACAAAATTTTTATTAACATGAATGATTAAAACTACTATATATAAAATTAAACACCTCCCACAAATTAAAAGAAAATAAATTGCTTTATTCATGATAATTATAATGATAAAGCAGATAATTTGGTTTTTCATTTACTTGGGACAGGGCTTAGCTTCCATATTTTCTTCCATGGGACAATGTACTAGAAACTAAAATACAGATTTATGTCTAAATAATTCCTTATGTTCAGGGGAAAATCTTGCTCCAACCTCTTGACAGGTATCAATTATGTGCACAAGATAAATGATTTCTGTAGCCATAGACCAAGTTAAGTTTCAGTTGATTAGGGACCTGTCAGCTTAACCCACCCTGCAGGTTGTGTGGAATCCAGCGCAGTGTGGGGATTAGAAGGCCGGATTATCTGACAGCCCTGGCTGACCACAAACCCCTTTCCTCAAAGGCTTCTTCCCTGGGAGTGAGAAATGCCACATGCCTAGAGGAAAGAGCATCAGCATGAGAAATGCCAGTCTGATTTCATTAATCCTGTGAGAATCCAGAGGACCTTTCCTAACGTCAGTGGAAACCCGGCTCCAGTGTGTAGGATGCAGCTCTGGCAGCAACATCCTACTAGAGAGTGGAGAATAAGGAGGTGAAAATCGAAAGCCGAGAAGTCAGGTGCATGCTCCTTCCAGTGAGTCAGGATGCTGGAAGCCACCAGTGCACCCAGACACTGGCGTGAATTCAACCCGAGGATTTTAAATATTCACATCTAAGCCTGGATGGGTTCTCCACGTGCTCTCTGTGAATAAAATGTCCATGTGTTTTTTCCTTGTTTGGTTTTTTAACTTCTTGTCTGAATTGTGATTTTGGGAAATCTCAGCAGTTTCAGAATGTCTGGTAATGAGAACCTAGGAACAGAGCCACTCAGCATCGCGGAGCGTCGTTACCACCTGGAGCGGAAATTATAACTTTGTCCACTTTAAAATGCACGTTCTTATTGATGCATGTGAGTCAGGGCCAATCATGTAATTTCTTTCCTTGAGCAACTGTAAAATATGTAATATTTAATGCCCATGCCCACTGAGCCTTTTTATGTTTCACCTTGACAATATAAATTATTGTAATGACATAAATATTAAAGCCAACCTAACATGTAATCATCATTGAGAAGAACACATTTCAACAACTACACATCTCAATGCATTTTATTCCTTTCAAACCAAATTGACCAGCCTGATTTTTTATCACATGGTAAATCTTATGAACCTATTATGATCTGAAAAGCTCTATTCAAGCATATTAAATTAAGTAGGCGTTTGAGAGCTTTGATTTTTAGGTAGAATTCTGTAACAATTTAAAGAAAACCATGACTAATTATGAAAAATCCATAATAAAAAAAGATTTCAGCCTAAGAAGCTAAGAAACCATAATAATGTCCTCTAGACTGCCCTAAAAAAAGGTCAGATGTCATTATTTTGTCTCACATCACCAGAAGGAACTCTGAACTATCAATTAGATATTAAAAGCATAACTCCCCCAAATTCAGATATGACACTAGTGATAGTTTAGATATTGATAGATAGATGAGATAGATATAGATAGATAGATAGATGAAATAGAGATAGATACACATATAGATACATAGATGACAGAAAGAAGTTAAGAACGAAAAATAAAGAAAAAGAAATGAAGGAAGGAAGTTAGGGAGGAACGAGAGAAAAAGAAGGAAGGAAGGAGGGAAAGAAGAAAGGAAGGGAAGAAAGAAGGAAGGAAAGAAGGAAGGAAGGAAGGGGAAGAAGAAGGAAGGAAGGGAGGAAGGAAGGAAGGAAGGAAGGAAGGAAGGAAGGAAGGATAGAAAAGTGGAAGAAATAAGGCAAGAAAAAAGAAAGAGATAATAAGATTTACTCTCAAGAAGCTTAATGCCAGGAAACATCTCCATCAGCTTTGGTTCTGAAGATCTGACTTCTCCAAGGTATTGGAGCTTTCCAGTTCACCCACGTATGTGCATAGAGGGACACACAGAAGGCTTGCCCATGGGTGCCCGGGTTCCAGAAGGATTACAAACACTGAGATGATAAAAATGGGCTCTGGATTCTCCAAATTCCTGTTAACTTATACTTCTATACGGTGATTGTAGGGAACGATGAGTGATAAGGTGAAGGAAGGCTCTCTTGACAGCCCGGTTTTCTCATGAGAAGTTCTTTGAATGAAGTTGGAAAAGTCGCTTGTGTTCAGCATCTGGGTTAACAGCTGGGTTCAGGGAAGGGGATGGGTGAGTGTTGGAGTCGGAACCCAGCTATCTGGAGCAGAAAAGGCACAGTCCAGTAAGTGATCAGAAAAACAGAAGGCAGCCGTGAGCCAGCAGACAAGGAACAGCAAGCATTCTGTAGATGAGGTGGGAAATGTTAGATCCGGGCATTTCTGTCCACTCAGGATGCAAGATCTTCGCCTGGTGACCCTGCAAGGCCAAAAGCCAATATGTAGGTCCTCGGAGTGAAGCCGGTGGTTCAGGGGCCAGAGGGCTGCCAGGGCACTGGCCTGGGTTTGCACCCGGTTTTCACATCCACACTCGTTGCCTTAGAATGATTCTGAAGGTCAGCAAACGAGGGAGGAGCGTTTGCCACACCAAGCTTGAGACAGAAGATAGAAAAGTTTAGGCGCGGAGAAGCCTCCTGGAATACATGTACAAGTGAGTAAAACATTTTTCAGGATCCAGCAAGGCTTTGGGCAGTGAGCTGTATCTTGTGCCAGCCTAAATATGTTCTTAATCTTGTTTTCTGGAGAAAAGATATGTTTCCATCTACCTTGCTCAAAGCACACAGTGCCCCTGGGTCTAGAAGAGGCGCCCTCAAACCCAGGAACGTCTTCGTGCTGAGTGAGGAGCAGCAGCAGCTCCTCCGCGGAAGCCGCGGTTTAGGAGGGCTGGCCGCTTGTGTCCACTCCACCTGCCCTGGGAGCCTCCGTGGAGGAACGTGGAGAGGACTTTGGGGTTGGCTGCCGAGCCCTTGCGCTTGAGATTAACACTCTTAACAAAGAGGGAAGCAAACGTCCGCGCTGACGAGTGGATGGTAGAAACAAATTCCAAAATCCTTTGGAGTTGACTTTTTGTTTTTGTTTTCTGTAGTCCTTAAAATATAACATATTTAATAACTAGAAAAAAAGTTAAAGTTACGGAATGAGCATACATTGGCTCCGATTCTCTTGCGCACATGAATTACCGTATTTATCTGCTGTAGGCACCCCTGATATTTCAGCCAGTAGACGGCTGTGTCTGGTCCACATGGAATCATTTCCTCGTGCTCGCCACTTTCTTTTTTTCTTTTCTTTTTCTTTTTTCTTTTTTTGAGAGAGAGTCACGCCCTGTCCCCCAGGCTGGAGTGAGCGGCGCCATCTCCGCTCACTGCAAGCTCCGCCTCCCGGGTTCCCGCCATTCTTCTGCCTCAGTCTCCCGAGGAGCTGCGACCACAGGCGCCGCCACCTCGCCCGGCTGATTTTTTGTGTTTTTAGTAGAGGCGGGATTGCTCCTTGTTGGTCCGCCTGGTTTAAAACTCTCGACCTCAGGCGAGCCGCCCGCCTCAGCCTCGCAAAGTGCTGGGATTACAGGCAGGAGCCTCCGCGCCCGGCTGTGCTGGACACTTTCACAAAACATCCGGTGCTGCTTCCTCCTGCCCATTGGCCTAAAGTTCCCTGGAGATTCCGGCCTAGATCTGGCAGGTGAACTCGTCCTTGTGTAAAAGTAAGGAAAGCTGACGACGCCAGGAGTGTGTGCGCTCGTCAGGAGGAATGAAAGGACCCAGCCCTTTTCACCCCATCACACCCCAGCCTTCCACTCGGCATAGGGTGTCCCGGCCTTCACCTCCTCCCTCGGCTCTACCCACGCTCGCAAACACGATGCCACCCTCCGCAGGTCAGGAAAACTCTACCCATGCTTATCAGACAAAGCAAAGGCTGAGTGAAACCAGTGGCCGGTGTGTCTCACAAGCCTGGAGGGCAGGACAGGGCTGCCGACTCCGCCAGTCACACAGCTTCGGTGAAGCAGGTCCTCCTTTCAAACACGACTCGCCAGGCGCTTCCTCCACTCTCTTTCACTGAGTCATCTTGGGGCTTCATACTGTGTTTTATGTAGAAGCAGTAATTATTCCACGGGAGTAGGAAGAACTCTGCGTTTTAGGATTTCAGATCCAGGTTTTCTGTGTAACGTGGAGCCAGCCTTTTAACCGCACATGTGGAAGTGAGTGTCGTTTCCTGTGGATGTCATTCCATGGCCTGCCCAGCATCCCTTCCTTTCCTTCTGAGGACCAAGCGTCTCACTTTCAGCCCCTGTGGTCCGTGCTCCAGTCCTGGCCAACCGGAGTTCCACGTGGCCCCTGGCCACCAGAGTGGTGATGGACACCTGACCCAGGCCCGATTCACGAGGCCGCACCGTGCAGGTGCGCTGCAGCCCTCAGGAGAGGGTGCCTCTGCCCGTCCCTAAGCGAGGTGTGCACAGAGCGGGGGTTCACGGCCTGGAGTACTGAAGATCATGCTTGTTTCCACACAGGGAGAGCATCATTGAGAGTAAAGCAGTGGAGAGAAAACCAAGGAAAGAAATAGAGAGACAGAGAGACTATGTAGCTATTAGCCTCTGAATTCACCTCTGCCTGAAATTAGAAACTCCCAGATTCTTGTGTAATTACATAATTTCTATTTATTTGAACTGGGCTTTCTTTCATTTGTGATACAATTATCTGAGGCCTATTGCTAAAATTGATGTCCACCAAACAACATAATTATGAATGTAAAAGGTCTTTATAAGCTCTCCAGTGCTGTGTGTAAGTGAGGGATAATTTCTCTGAGATGCAACACTCCTCCTGCATAAAATCGTAAGACCTATCCCAGAGGCCTGTGCCCTGCTGGTATCACAGAGCGACACAGTCCAGCCCAGCACATAAACAGGTATTTTGTTTTCTTGTTCTTTAAAAATATATATATATATTGTGATGCAAACCCTGTTCCAAACACTGATGGACAGATTTCCATGCTGCAAGGTTGTAACCACAGCTTCCAGGAGTGTCTTCCCACAGGTTTTTTGCGTGACTGACTCTTGCCAGTCTCACCTTTCATGTTGCTCCCTCTGAAAGTTCTCCATGGGGTCCACTGCTGAAGAGTCTCTCCCACATGCATGTGTTGTCATCTTCCTTAGTACATATGACTGCTGAATTTCCCGTTTATCTACTGATTTGTTTATCGTCTCCACCACACAAAAGCTCCATGAAAGCAGTAGCCTGGTCTCCCATCTTCACCATGGGGTTCTTAGTGACCAGAATCATGCCTGGCACACAGTAGATGCTTAATAAATATCTGTGAAGTAAATGAATGACTTGTAGAAATGTGATTATCTCCATGCATGGGGATTGCAGGGCTGAATCTGACTCTAATAATTAAGACCTGCTCCAATAGGTGCATACCTTTGGATAGTAAAAATTGCATTATTATAGCTAAGACAAATATTCAGAACTAAAACTTTAGCACCTTTCTGATTTGTGAAAATACTCTTTCTGCTCTAGTAACCTTAGAAGTTCAGTATCCTGAAATGTGTATCGACACCTGAATAGCCTCCATGATAACACTTGATGTAGTAAACGGACACTGTGGAATTTTAATTCTAAATAGAATATAACAAAATATAAAATGTAACACTGCATATATTTATGTGTATTACTGGTCATTTAGAGTATTATTATGTTGATGCCAGAGAAGCCTCCATACATAAAACCCTAAGTGACCAAGAAGCTAACCAGCCTGGAGGTGAAGATAAGAAGCCTGGAGGTGAGGCTAACCAGCCTGGAGGTGAAGACAAGCAGCCTGGAGGTGAAGACAAGCAGCCTGCAGCTGAAGCTAACCAGCCTGGAGGTGAAGCTAACCAGCCTGGAGGTGAGGCTAACCAGCCTGGAGGTGAAGCTAACCAGCCTGGAGGTGAAGCTAACCAGCCTGGAGGTGAAGCTAACCAGCCTGGAGGTGAAGCTAACCAGCCTGGAGGTGAGGCTAACCAGCCTGCAGGTGAAGCTAAGAAGCTAAGCAGCCTGGAGTTGAAGATAACCAGCCTGGAGGTCCCCTCTTTGGTTCAAGTACAATGACTGTGGGTTCTCTGCTTGTTCCCTGCATGCTGTGGGGTTGCCATCGCCTCCCTGGGATGGTTTTTAAGTGGCACAGGTTATCTTTCTCAATATTGCAATGTCGTTATTTGCACCGATCCTCTCCCAATGCTGTACACTCTAGTCCTTCCACACTCATTGTACTTGGAGACTAAAAGATACCTCAGCTCCTGTCAGAGCTAAAGAGGGAAAATGGAGACCCAAAAGAGTTCTCTTGAAATTTTAAGGTGGGTATTTTCCTGGAGACGTGGAGGACCTGTGTTCATGTCCTGTATACCTCACTGAATATGTGAAACGAGAATTAAACTTTTTTGAACCCATTTTCTCATTGGCAAAATGGGAAAAATTATTTATGTTAAAATTTGGAAGAGACAGGCCAGCTAGTGAAAGAGATGCTTGATAGAATTCAAATGTGGAATGGAGTCCTGTGTGTCCTAACCCACGTAAGTTCAGCAAGCTCATTTTCTTGGCAAATATAACATGGTTCATGATTTGGTCCTCAGTTTTGCAAGCCCAGAAATCAGACAACAGCAGCAGAGAAATACATGATTTAAAAAAACCAGAGTAAAAAACTGGGCTTCCCAAAACTAAATTCACAGGATGGATAAGCTAAGCTGTTGATTGATTTATTTTCAAAATTTTAGCTTGTTCTTACATAGACGTCTACTTCATTGTCTCAAGTTTCCTGAGAAGCTTGAACTTGAACCAAAAAGGCTTTTTGGTGTTTGTGGAATGAGAGCAAAGAGAGGTGGGTATTCCTGGGGACGGTTCACCAGATCCCCCAGCCAGATTCCCACCCTGAGCAGAATGCCCCATCCTCCAGCCCCTCACTGCCCCCAGCAGAGCACACACCATGGGGTGTGGCCTTCTCAGAGCTGTGTGCTCTGCTTGTCCGCCTTCTCCTTACGAGCTGCCACAGACACTCTCGGCTGGCTGAGGCAATGCCCAATGCCAACCCCATTGTTCCTTGTCTCCTCCCAGTAGAGAGCTAATGCTTGCTTTCTCGTGCCTCTTGAAGCTGGGGATGGCTTTTTGGTAGTTCTGGTCAATAATAGACCAATGGAAGATTGCTGGACCCTTCAAGGGAAACCTCTGCATTCCTGATAAAAGGGACAGCTGGGGCCGTTCCTTCTCCCTTCTTCCTGCCTTTACTGGAGACATGAGACTGGGCTTGCAGCAGTGCCACCATTTTTGGGTGCAAGAAATCAAGCCAACACACTTAAGATGATGGAGTAGAAACTGAGAAGGAACCTGGGTTTTGGTGGCATTGCTGAGTCACCCTTAGCCCTGGACAGTCTGAACAGCTTGCTCTGAGAGACCATTACACGGCTTTATTGTTTAGGCTACTGTCAGTTGAAATTCTGGGTTTTCTTTGTTTGCTAACACATATGTTATTATCAATGGTTAATCTATAGTTAGGAAACTGATACTTTGGGCCTAGGAGACATTGTGTCTTTTTATAACTTAGCGATTTGGTTTTACTCTCTCACAGCAATTGCACTTTCTGTATTTCCAAGTTCTTAGATAAGTCTGCACTGTCATTACTACGTACTGTCTACAAGACCTACCTTAAAGGCTTATTGTGAAGATGAAATCACAATTTTTGAAAGTGCCTTAAAAACTCTAAAGAGCTTTAGAAAAGCAAGATAGTCTTATTATTGCTACCATCTATAACATCTTCTAACGCAAGAAGAATAAAAGGTAAAGACATTTTCTTAATTTAGGGCATTTGTGGTGCTGTAAATTAAAGCAATGTTTTGTAACATTCAGAACATTTGTTGCTATTTATCTTCCAAGATTTTTTGCAAGAAGTTGTGTATACCAATCACTAGCCACGTTTCTTTTACCTTGTTTATATTTTGTCTTGTTTTTAGAAAATTTTATTGAGTATATTTGAAGTCTCAGACATGATATTATGTGATACATATAGTAGTAAAATGGTTACTTTGGTGAAGGAAATTAACATATCTACCATCTCACAGTTACTTTTGTGTGTGTAACAAAAGCAGCTAAAATCTACTTGACAAAAATCCCAAATCCTATGCAATTGTATTAACTGCAATCCTCACATTGTCCACTGGAACTCTACCCTCGTTCATTCGACACATCAGTTCATCTTCCGTATCTGCCACTTTGTGTCCTTAGACCTACATCTCCCCATTTCCTTTCTCTTCAACTTCTTATGCTGGTAACCATGGTTTTATTGTCTCTCTCTCTGCATATTTGACCTTTCTGATTCATTGTTTCATGGATTTCACATATAACTGAGACCACACAGTATTTTCCTTCTGTGTCTGGCTTATTTCCTTTAGCAGCATGGATCCAGTTCCATCCATGCTGTGGGAAATGGCATAATCTCCTTTTTTCAGGCCAAATGTTATTCCATTGTACACACGGGCCACATTTTCTTTACCCATTGGTCCATCAACACACACTTAGGTTGTTTCTGTGTCTTGACTGTGGCAAATGATGCTGCAATGAAGATGGAAGTGCAGGTATCTTTACAGGAGGGTGAGCTCATCTCCTTTGCCTGGAGACTCAGAAGAGGGATTGCTGGATGGTATGGTAACCTCCACCGTGCTTTCCGTAAGAGCTACACCAATCTACATTCCCACCAAAACTCTGCCAGGCTTCCTTTTCTCCACACTCTTGCCAGCACTCATTCGCTCTTGCCTTTTTGATAACAACCATGCTTACAGGTGTGAGGTGGTATCTCATTGTGGTTTTAATTTTCATTTTCCTGATGATTAATGATATTGACCCCCTTTTCATATACCTGTTGACTGTTTTTATGTCTCTGGAGAACCCATTTTTTGCCCAATTTTAATCATGTTATTTGTTTTTCTGCTATTGGGTTGTAAGAGTTATTTTTTAAATTTAGGATATTAATATGTTATCAGATATGCAGTTTACAAATATCTTCTATGGCTTTGTTGATTGCTTCCTTTGCTGTGAAGAACAGTTTTAGTTTGATGTAGCCCGAGGTATATTAAGTATATTTTCCACGTATGATGTCAGGATGTAACCCTATCATTATGTCAGGGAGGAGCATCTGTACTAGAACTACTACTAATGTCAGGATGTAACCCTACCATTATGTCAGGGAGGAGCATCTGTACTAGAACTACTACTAGTAAAGTACTGGCAAAACGTGAGAGTTGTGTTTGCTGCTTTGGAAATGGTTCCTTGTTAGCAAGTGGCAGCACCGTGGAAGCGAATGTGGATAATTTGGGGAAGATGCAGCTGTTCAGCCTCCCACGGCTCAGCCACCTTCCTACCACTGGGGGAGAAGATCTGCGCTGGCAAAACCCGGATCACACTTGTGGTTATTTGCCATTCACTAAATCAGACTTGGAAATAAGATCGTTTGTCACCAGAAGACTTTCAATTATCTTCCTCAGGCTGGACTCTGTCCTTGAAAAACTGAATGAATCATCCACATTTCCTTTTCTCACCATGGGCGCAGGTGATCTCATCCACTCTAAAACAGAAGCTGTCTTTGCTTTGTAGGTTCTGGATATTAACCCTTTGTCAGATGAGTAGATTGCAAAATTTTTCTCCCATTCTGTAGGTTGCCTGTTCACTCTGATGGTAGTTTCCTTTGCTGTGCAGAAGCTCTTCAGTTTAATTAGATCCCGTTTGTCTATTTTCGATTTTGTTGCCGTTGCTTTTGGTGTTTTAGTCATGAAGCCCTTGCCCATGCCTATGTCCTGAATGATATCGCCTAGGTTTTCTTCTAGGGTTTTTATGGTTTTAGGTCTAACATTTAAGTCTCTCATCCATCTTGAATTAATTTTCTATAAGCTGTAAGGAAGGGATCCAGTTTCAGCTTTCTACATATGGCTAGCCAGTTTTACCAGCACCGTTTATTAAATAGGGAATCCTTTCCCCATTTCTTGTTTTTGTCAGGTTTGTCACTCATAGGTGGGAATTGAACAACGAGAACACTTGGACAGAGAAGGGGATCATCACACACTGGGGCCTGTCCTGGGGTGAGGGGAGGCGGGAGGTACAGCATGAGGAGATATACCTAATGTAAACGACGAGTTAATGGGTGTGGCACACCAACATGGCACATGTATACATAGGTAACAAACCTGCACATTGTGCACATGTGCCCTAGAACTTAAAGTATAATAAAAAAAATAAATTAAAAAAAAATAAAAATGAAAAAAAAAAAAAAGAAGCCCTCACTTCTTTGAAACTACAGACCCCTTGAGTTTGCAGAATGTGCTGCCTTCTCACTGCCAGGCAGGGCAGTGGTTTTCAGAATCTGAAGTCACTGCACTGCTTCCGGTTTGCCTCAGTGGTGGAGCATTCTGGGAAGATGTTTTGTCTCAGTGGTGAAGCATTCTGGGAAGAAGTTCACAGGGGATGGGAGGCAGGTGGAGGGGATCAAACATACTCAAAACACGACCCATGGCTTCCTTCAAGGCTGTGGCTTGAGGTACACTTGTAGGAAAGTGAGAACAGAAACCAGAGTCGCTGCAGGATGGGTTCCAAATACTCTAATATCTTTCACGTTACTCAAGCTGCCAATCAACTCACACCTTAGAACGTCATTTGAAAAACAGAAATCCCAGTGTTTGGAAGCCAAAGACATTGGCTTCCAAATAATTTAACATGAGAAATATACTCATGTAGCTTTAGAACTAGAAAGACCATGAGAGGCTCTCAACTGATACCCACTGTGGTACCAATGAGAAATCTAAGAACATTTAAATGAAGCTTGCTTATACTAAAGGGTTTTTGTTGTGGTTGTTTTCAATTGCATGTTTGCGTGTCCTAATTTACTTAAAAAGTATTGTGTCTTTGTTTCTATAATGAGTAAAATGGAATGTTTATATTAAAATTTAAGGTAAACTGAGTACTGGGATTCCCTTGAAGTCATGTGTCTAAGAAGTGATGTTTGGCTGATCCATCGTGAAAAAGCAGACTTTGGCTTGATGACAGCGAGGCGTTGTGTACGTGCCACACACAAGCCAGGAGAAGAGTGTGAATCTGTCATTGCAGGCAGTGAGGAAAATGAACTCATCGGCAGTGGTAGGAAAAAGCAGTCACCGGCCCAAAAAAGCAGGGAGAACTCTGTCAAAAACAAATCAGGTGCCAGCCTCAAGTTCAGTGTTGCTAAAACTCTCTCGCTACATTTCTGGTTAATGTTTCTGTGTCTCAAAAAATAGTTACCTTTGGTGTAGTGTCTTTTCTATGGGAACAATGCTTTGCATTCACGAAAGTACCTCTTTCAAAACCTCTACATTACAAATATCTTCTTATTAATCTTGTGTGTTGTACAGGTAGCTCCTGCCTCCTTGCTGGGTCCAAAATGAGATAGATATATATATATTTTGAGATGCAGTCTTGCTGTCTCGCCCAGGCTGGAGGGAAGTGGCGCAATCTCAGCTCACTGCAACGTCTGCCTCCTGGGTTTGATTCTCCCGCCTCAGCCTCCTAAGTATCTGGGACTATAGGCACTTGCCACCACGCCCGGCTAATTTTTGTATTTTTGGTAGAGACAGGATTTCCCCATGTTGGCCAGGCTGGTCTCAATCTCCTGACCTTAGGTGACCCACCTTCCTCAGCCTCCCAGCATGCTGGGATTACAGGCATGAGCCACTGTGCCTGGGCCCCCATGCAAATTTGGATTGAATGAGGAAGCCCAAGGCTCTTTCCACTGTGTTTTCCATGTTGTTTTTCTACTCTTCTCCCCTCAACCCTCCCTCTGCGGATCCCATCTACGCAGCGACTGTTCCCAGTCAACCTGTGTCTCCACTGCTGACCCTCACCTGTGTAGGTGGGCTGCGGCTGACCCTCACCGGTGTAGGTGGGCTGTGTTGATTAGAGCTAATGAGAGGTTTGGGTAGACTGACATTCACTTCCGATTTCAGTGCCAAATTAATGTCTCCTGCAGATACACACTCCAGAAATCTCACGCCCTGTGCTTTCTTCCACATCGTTTTCTCTCCGCTCTGTTTCCATTCCAGCCATGCAGGAAGCAGGGTCTGCCCTGGCACACCGTGACATGTTGTCCACGCCTGCTTGTTCCTCTTTGCCTGTGTTCTGGGAAGCTCCTGTGCACCGTTAAACTCTTCTAGGTACGCTTTTCCGGCCCTTCCAGTTGTTGGTGTTTTCTGTCTACATCCTCTTAGTCCTCTAGAAACATCCTCTTAGTCCTCTAGAAATAGATACTTTTATGATACTCGCACGTTCCTTATCGAGTGTACAGTTAAGTACTGGTGAGTACAGTTATTTACCAGTGAGTACATTCACACTGTTGTAAAATCAATCTCCAGAAGTTTTCATCTTGGGAAACTGAAATGCTATACTCTTTAAACAACTCTCCCATCTTCCTCCTCTAGGCCCTGGGAGCGACAGAAAGTCAGTGAAGACTTTCTGTCTCTATGAAGCTGACTACTCTAAGTACCTCATATAGGTAGAATCATAACCTATTTATCTTCTGTGACTGGCTTATTTCGCTTAGCATAATGTCCTCAAAGTTCACCCATGCTATGGTATGTATTAGGATTTTCTTCCTTCTTAAGGCTGAATAATATTCCAGTGCATGAGTATACCACGTTTTCTTTATCCAGTCATTCATTGATGGCCACGTGAACTGTTTCCACCTTGTGGCTATTGTGAATAATTCTGCTCTGAACATGAATGTGCAAATATCTCTTCCACACCCTGCTTTCATTTCTTTGGGGTGTATATCCAGAAGTGAAATTTCTGCATCATATGGTAATTGCAGTTTTAATTTTTCAAGGAATCATCATCATGTTTCCATAGCCGTTGAGCCATTTTCAATTCCCACCAGCAGCATACAAGGATTTCAGTTTTTCCACTTCTCTCCCGCACCCATTAGTTCCGGGGTTTTGGTTTTGTTTTTGGTAGTAGTTATTCTAACGGGTAGGATAAAATGTCGTGTGTTATTTTAGTTGTCTGTTTGTTGTCTGACACTGTCTTCCTTCTGGAGAGAAGAACACCTTTGCCACTGAACTCACTCATCTTTATGTCACTACTGTCTAATTACATGCCTGGAACACAGTATGTCCTCAAAAGCAGCTGTTCAAAGAATAAATGTTGCTACGGGTAAAAATGTATATAAAATTGCAAAAGAGCTTTAAGCTTCTTCAGCAAAGGAAAGGCAGGTGACCCACCAAATCATTTTCTCCAGCGGGCCAAGGTGTAGAGAATCACGGCGGGGAGCTTCAAGTGGCAGCCGTGAAAAGAGGAGCAGGCGGACCAGCCCCATGGCCCTTTCGAGGAAAATGGAGGGTGGGAATACAACCGGGGGCTGACCCAGGACCAAGAGAGAGCCTTGAGGTTTTTCTTAGAGGAAAATCCTACCTGCCATAACCCTCAGTCCCTAAGTTCCAGGCCCCTCCATCTCCACTCACCTGGGCACACTTGAGGATCTCCCCGCTCTAGCCATGGGTGCCACTGGGTATGTAGCATGGGGCTGCTTCTGTGTTCTGGACACCCAACATCAGAACACAACTGCACAATTCCCTTTAATTAGGCTTTTGTTATCCAAACAATCTTGGAAAATAGCCCACTGGCAAATTGGAGAATGCCATCATCCTTATCACAGTTTTATTTATCATAACACCAATATTCATAAAAAGATAAATAATGTGGCAAGGTCAAAGAGTATATCCCTAAGCTCCTGGCTCCACTCTACTATGGAGGCTGCCTTGTGACCTTTATCAGCAACTGAAGGAAATATTTTGCATATTTCATTGTCAAGGTGTAAATATATTCCTTTTCTGCAGCTCAATTTTTCTAAGGAAGCCTAGTTCCTCACTTTATATTTCTTCTCTCATTCTCTCCTGGAGTATGGGCAGGTCTGAACTTCCTATTACTCAATGTTGTGCACTTTTAAACCACAGGCCTTTCTATTCAGTATATTCTTTAAGTAATTACAAGTCCCTTTTATAATAAACTCTTCCCAACTTGTTACTAGTCTACATTTTTATCTTCGTTTGGTTCTGCTTTTAAATTGTTTCAGTAATGCTAATAATAAAGAAACAGATAAGGTCGGCTGGCTTTTCTTCCTCACTCACAGCAGCTCAGAAAATGAATTGCAGCATTCTGGCTTCCTATTTGTGCAGGTAATGATGTATTCATTGTGGCAAAGTCTTCACAGATAATAAAAATTACATGATTTGCAGATGTGCTAATTATCTCATCCTGATCAAGAAAAAAATTCTGAATTGGCTGCCAACTAAGCAGTTTAATTTACACCCATATTTGATGCTGGCATGAAGCCTGAGCTATTTTATGTTACTTTATTTTTCTTTGGCTAGGAAATTAAGATATTCTGGAGAATTGTTATTAAGAAATGCTTAAAACAGCCTATATGTAAGATTGACTGTGGAAGGTCACCCCTAATTAAGTTACAATGCAGATGTAAATGCAGAGAGATGGCGAGAAAATCAAAAGACAAACAGGATGAATGGTTTGCTGTATTCAACTTGAGTAATGGGAACTAACTCAATCTATTTTGGACTTGCAGAGATAACTCTCTTATTAAATGACTATTTGCACCAAGAAAGGAGCAAACTATTTGTTTTTAAGACATAAAAACTACATCATTTCTTGGCAACTGAAAGAGGCCAACATTTTCATGGTGTTCCATTCATTTCTTTCTTTATACTTTCACAGCATTAAGACCAGTATTGTTAGCAATTGCAGACTAGTTTTACTAGATTCTGTCACTTTTGAACACAGTTCTTTGTAATTTTCTGACAGAATATTTAGTTATGAAATGTGGCATAAGACTATATCCTTGGAGAAAAAAACCTTGGTCTTTAATCTTAATTGACGTATTTCAACCTGAAGACAATCACTGGATAGGATTATATGTATAAAATAACACTTTCAATATCATAAAATATTGCAACTTATAAGCCAAAATGGTTTGTTGTTAGAGAGAAGATGAAGAAGGGAAAGGGCTTGTTTTTATGTATTTTGTTAGTGGAAATCTGACTTTTCTTCAATTTCAACCTATTGATGTTTCCAGCATAGAGAAAACTGGTTTTCTTTTGCTTCTAACACATAAAAGTACTAAGTCAAGTAATCCACATTTTTCTCACCCTCTTTCTCTCCTAATCATCTGTGAAAACACATAAACTTCCATAAGTTGGTGAGGTGTATAATGTGAGGCCACTACAAGATCAAAGCATCGATGAGTCCGTCATGCCCGGTTCTTTTGGATATTAGTGCTTCTGGGTTAAAAAAGTGATAAAAGTAGGCTATGGAGCTTCAACTAAAATTCAAGTCTTTCAGGTTCCAATCAAAAGTTCTTTTCACTAAAACACTCTTGCCCTATTGCCTTGGGCAAGATTTTCTACATTTATAAGTCTCTGTCTCATTTTCAAAGTTAATATAATATATTATCTAAACCCACTCATTGGTTTTTTTTTTTTTTTTTTT
>NW_016824749.1:342922-363269 GCF_001698545.2 Rhinopithecus bieti | reverse complement strand
CATAAAAGTATACTGTAAAACATAAATATAAGATTTTTCCCCTTGGAAATAATAGAAGTCTGAATATGCACATGCTCCTTACACGGCTACGGGAATCAGGCTTTGCTGTTACTGGATGATAATAATAATAATAACTTGTGAAAGCCCCCTGTGGGAAGAAGAGATACTCATTCCTGTGCCAGCCTAGACGTGTGCACTTAGCTTGTGTTCTGGTCAGAAAGTCCCTGGCTAGAACTTGTGCTGATTTGTGGTCCTGGGACCAGGTGGTTGCTGCTGTGCAACAAGGAGGAGGACGTCGCTCGTAAACTGCACCTGATGCCTGGGCCACGCACCTCTCTCCATCCTCACCAGGGTTTTTTGTCGATTCTAAAGTCCACAATACCACAGGACATTCTCCATGTCCATGTATGTAGTGCCCAGAAGTGGAAGGGGTGTGACACCCCACTGGTGAAGTCTGACCAAGGGAAGGCAGTTACTAGCAGATAAATTGTGATACTTTCCATTCTCTGGATGGGCTGTTTGGAGCAGCAGTACTTTCTGGTGGCTTCTCTAGTGACGTTCTGAGGGACATATGTGACCAGCTCAGTGACACTCCCTTTGATTTGCTGCCCCTCCTTCCCTGCCTCTTTGTCCCTCACTTGTGTGTTTGAGCTGCACTCATCATCAGGCATAGCACCTCCTATTTCCCTCGAGCAGGTTTTCTAGGGAACACAGGCAAAGACAGTGCCAAACTGGAATAAGCAAAAGATCAGTGATGGACTAAAGGCCCAGTTTAAAATAGAAATTGTAAATGGATATTCAGTCAGTCAGCAAAACGACGTGATTTTCCTCCAGCACCATAGGAACAGTAGAGGAGAAAACAGGGAGTTGGGCTCATTTACTCATTTAACAAACCGGGGGTTCCTGTGTGTCCATCACTAGAGTAGTCATCAGGGACTCAAAGACATAAAAAACAACTTTTGGTTCCCGGCGGCCCCTCTTTAGGGATTCACAGTACACACTGGAATTTCAGGTCTAAATATCTCCAGAGGCGGTTGAAGTCGTATTTCTGAAGAGTATAAAGGGCAGAAAATAATACGTGAGAAGACTGGGAAAAAGCTGAAGGTAGAGATGAGATAAGAGAAATCACTAAGAAGGGGAAACAAGCAGCGTCATTCAGAGAAAGGATGTCAGACGCGTTTCTGAGATTAGGCTACTCTGCTGACAGCAATGTCCAGAGCATCAGCATAAGGGCAAGTGGCACTAACAGGGCAGAGATGGAGATTATCTAAGCAGAGAAATTCTCAGAGCAATACACTCAGTGTGGGGGATGACTCATTACCGCAAACTGAAACCTGTACAGAGTAATACCAAGGCTACGGGCCACCGGAGTATGGGCCACTTGAGTATGGGCCACCTGAGTATGGGCCACCCGAGTATGGGCCACCTGAGTACGGGTCACCTGAATATGGACCACCCGGGTATGGGCCACCTGAGTATGGGCCACCCAAGTATGGGCCACCCGAGTATGGACCACCCGAGTTTGGGCCACCTGAGTATGGGCCACCCGAGTATGGGCCACCCGAGTATGGGCCACCCGAGTATGGGCCACCCGAGTATGGGCCACCCGAGTATGGGCCACCCGAGTATGGGCCACCCGAGTATGGGCCACCCGAGTATGGGCCACCCGAGTATGGGCCACCCGAGTATGGGCCACCCGAGTATGGGCCACCCGAGTATGGGCCACCCGAGTATGGGCCACCCGAGTATGGGCCACCCGAGTATGGGCCACCCGAGTATGGGCCACCCGAGTATGGGCCACCCGAGTATGGGCCACCCGAGTATGGGCCACCCGAGCATGGGCCACCCGAGTATGGGCCACCCGAGTATGGACCACCCGAGTATGGGCCACCTGAGTATGGGCCACCTGAGTATTGGCCACCCGAGTATGGACCACCCGAGTATGGGCCACCCGAGTATGGGCCACCCGAGTATGGGCCACCCGAGTATGGGCCACCCGAGTATGGGCCACCCGAGTATGGGCCACCCGAGTATGGGCCACCCGAGTATGGGCCACCCGAGTATGGGCCACCCGAGTATGGGCCACCCGAGTATGGGCCACCCGAGTATGGGCCACCCGAGTATGGGCCACCCGAGTATGGGCCACCCGAGTATGGGCCACCCGAGTATGGGCCACCCGAGTATGGGCCACCCGAGTATGGGCCACCCGAGTATGGGCCACCCGAGTATGGGCCACCCGAGTATGGGCCACCCGAGTATGGGCCACCTGAGTATGGGCCACCCAAGTATGGGCCACCCGAGTATGGACCACCCGAGTTTGGGCCACCTGAGTATGGGCCACCCGATTATGGGCCACCTGAGTATGGGCCACCTGAGTATGGGCCACCTGAGTACGGGCCACCTGAGCATGGGCCACCCGAGTATGGGCCACCCGAGTATGGGCCACCCGAGTATGGGCCACCCGAGTATGGGCCACCCGAGTATGGGCCACCCGCGTATGGGCCACCCGAGTATGGGCCACCCGAATATGGGCCACCCGAGTATGGGCCACCCGAGTATGGGCCACCCGAGTATGGACCACCTGAGTATGGGCCACCCGAGTATGGGCCACCCGAGTATGGGCCACCCGAGTATGGACCACCTGAGTATGGACCACCCGAGTATGGGCCACCTGAGTATGGGCCACCTGAGTATTGGCCACCTGAGTATGGACCACCCGAGTATGGGCCACCCGAGTATGGACCACCTGAGTATGGGCCACCTGAATATGGGCCACCTGAGTATGGACCACCTGAGTATGGGCCACCTGAGAATGGAACACCCAAGTATGGGACAACCGAGTGTGGGCCACCTGAATATGGACCACCTGAGTGTTTGCTCTTCACTCAATGCAGCTGAGCTGGTAACAGCCTGCAACCGAGAAGAGAGAGCACCAAGTCCACCAACTGCTCAATTAAAATGGCCTGCGCCAGCCCGGTAATGGGTGGGATGAGATTTTTACAGACCTGGTGAGAAGCGACACCAATAGGAAAAATAGCATGTAGGGGATGAGGGAAAGTTGGAAGAAGTGATTAGGAAACAAGACTGAAGATTAGTTCTGCGTAGTAAGTGCAGCTCTGCAATGGCGGATGGGGAGGTGAATCACAGCCCGGTGGCCACAGAGCAGCAGCACAGAGCACTGCGTGTGCAGGTGAGGGAGGTGCAGGCGAGGCAGGTGCAGGCAGGAATGGCTGCTCTGTGAATATCAGGGAGGCGTTTCCCATGCTCCGGCTAAAGGACATGCAGGACCACGCAGAGCTAGTGTCACTGCTTTATCTAATTGTCCATTTGCTTCTGTAAACAATGCCAAACCCCTCAAACCCAGAGATATCTTATATTACTAAGAGAACAGGAGCCCTCCTGGATAGCCGTGCTGGGCTCCTGATGTTCTGGCCACAGAACCCTGCTCTGCCCCTTCTCAGCCTCCTGGCATCAGGGAGTTGGGAAGCCTGGAGGCTGCACCCACTAGCACCCCTGGCTAGCACAGCCGCCCACAAGAAGCCCTTGTGAAGGATTTGGAATGGAGAAGAGAGGTGAAGCCGCCTCTGGGTGTGGCAGGTGAACAGGCAGGCAAATGGCAAATGTGGGCTCTCTGTAGTGGCTCCTGAGTGCTCCGAAATCATCTTCTTAAGTACTGAAGAAAAATCTGATCATCAGTGTCAGTTTTCTGGATCTGCGACCCCTTGATCTCTAAAAGCTTGGTGTGCAGCGAAGAGTTCACACCGCTTGCCATGGCCTTCTCTTTCCCAGCACTTCACAAGGATCTTTGAGATGTTTGAAGGCATTCAATTCCCTGTATTAAATACCGTCCTGCTTAAAATCCAAGAGTGAATGCTGTTTCGGGACTTAACTCTTGCTGATACACCTTTTCTTTTCTTTCTACTACCCATGTTAACTTGGAAACTGGTTATCTTTTAGTTCACTAGTAGGTTTTTGAAATGCTTTTTTCATTTACTGAATCTTTTCATCTTACTATTTTCAGTGAAAGTGGCAGAGATTAGACATAACAATAAGAAGTCTCTGAAATATAAAATTTATATTATCAGAGCTTGTTGATATATTGTTTTTGCTATTACCAAATCAAATGAATTAATAATATACTTGTTTCCACAGGGTAAATCCAACTTTAATAGTTTTGAACCTAATTTCTTCACTGTGTAACTTAATAAAAGCCATAAAATTCAGGAACTGGTGGTTTTGCAATAGGTGAGAGGAAAGAAGTTAATGGCTGTTCTGGCGTAAAATAAATAACTTTCCACCCCTTTCTGGGGAATGCTGCCGGATTCAGGAAATAAGCACTGAGTCAGTTCATCAAGAATACAGTAAAAACTCTTCATTAATATTGTAATTATTCTAGTAATTTTAGTCATAATTTTAATTCATTTCCATTTCTTAAGCTGAAAAGTGCCAAATTATCCTTTAAGCTTTTCTTTATTTTCTCACCTTTCTATTAGAAAATATTAATGATCTTTATTACTGTTTCTGATATTTAAGAAGAAAGAGCAGGGGTTTATAAGTTTATAAGCATCTTTAAAGCTACAAGCCAGAGAGTTTTACCCAATTCGAAGAAGTCCAGGTCACTCTACACAGAGAAGGACGCAGCCGAGGCACCCCAGTGGCTCTCCAGGGCCAGCCTTCAGCTTCTGCACCACTGCTGCCAGCCCAGGGCCTGACCCGGGACTCTGGCTTACAGGGGTTGTGAGTTGCCTCTAGAATTCTGCCTCTTGCCTGCGTAAGCATCAGACGACCTCAGGTTATAATCATCGTTTAGCTTCTCTGAGCACACAGCAAGGAAAGCCACATTGCTGGCACAGTGGGAACGGGGAACAAGCCAGGAAAAGTTTTCCACTTTTGGAAATGCATGCAGAGGAGTCCAGAGGGAGGGGATGAGAAGTACCGTCTGCCCTGGCTGCAGCAGCGTCGGAGCTGTCGTCACCAGTTCTGTGAAAAGTGTCAAGGTCAACAATGAGCAAATGAACTGGTATTTTTGTGGTTATTTTTGTGTTTTGGGCTACAACGTTTGTATAACCCTAAAAATTACCTTGAGCTAAATACAGAAAGAAAGGAAAAGAGCTCATGGATACGCTAGCAAAAAATTTCAACAGTAATCCATGTGGTCACCTTTTCTACCTCAAAGAGCAGTCACTATGAAACAGAACTGATAAACCCACGTTCAGGGTGTCCACTGTGAAACGGAACCGATGAACCCACGTTCGGGGTATCTACTGTGAAACAGAACCGATGAACTCACGTTTGGGGTGTCCACTGTGAAACAGAACCAATGAACCCACGTTCGGGGTGTCCACTGTGAAACAGAACCAATGAACCCACGTTCGGGGTGTCCACTGTGAAACAGAACCAATGAACCCACGTTCGGGGTGTCCACTGTGAAACAGAACCAATGAACCCACGTTCGGGGTGTCCACTGTGAAACAGAACCAATGAACCCACGTTCGGGGTGTCCACTGTGAAACAGAACCAATGAACCCACGTTCGGGGTGTCCACTGTGAAACAGAACCAATGAACCCACGTTCGGGGTGTCCACTGTGAAACAGAACCAATGAACCCACGTTCGGGGTGTCCACTGTGAAACAGAACCAATGAACCCACGTTCGGGGTGTCCACTGTGAAACAGAACCAATGAACCCACGTTCGGGGTGTCCACTGTGAAACAGAACCAATGAACCCACGTTCGGGGTGTCCACTGTGAAACAGAACCAATGAACCCACGTTCGGGGTGTCCACTGTGAAACAGAACCAATGAACCCACGTTCGGGGTGTCCACTGTGAAACAGAACCAATGAACCCACGTTCGGGGTGTCCACTGTGAAACAGAACCAATGAACCCACGTTCGGGGTGTCCACTGTGAAACAGAACCAATGAACCCACGTTCGGGGTGTCCACTGTGAAACAGAACCAATGAACCCACGTTCGGGGTGTCCACTGTGAAACAGAACCAATGAACCCACGTTCGGGGTGTCCACTGTGAAACAGAACCAATGAACCCACGTTCGGGGTGTCCACTGTGAAACAGAACCAATGAACCCACGTTCGGGGTGTCCACTGTGAAACAGAACCAATGAACCCACGTTCGGGGTGTCCACTGTGAAACAGAACCAATGAACCCACGTTCGGGGTGTCCACTGTGAAACAGAACCAATGAACCCACGTTCGGGGTGTCCACTGTGAAACAGAACCAATGAACCCACGTTCGGGGTGTCCACTGTGAAACAGAACCAATGAACCCACGTTCGGGGTGTCCACTGTGAAACAGAACCAATGAACCCACGTTCGGGGTGTCCACTGTGAAACAGAACCAATGAACCCACGTTCGGGGTGTCCACTGTGAAACAGAACCAATGAACCCACGTTCGGGGTGTCCACTGTGAAACAGAACCAATGAACCCATGTTCGAGGTGTCCACTGTGAAACAGAACCAATGAACCCACGTTCGGGGTGTCCACTGTGAAACAGAACCAATGAACCCACGTTCGGGGTGTCCACTGTGAAACAGAACCAATGAACCCACGTTCGGGGTGTCCACTGTGAAACAGAACCAATGAACCCACGTTCGGGGTGTCCACTGTGAAACAGAACCAATGAACCCATGTTCGAGGTGTGCACTATCCTGCCAGGCCAAGTGGCCAGAGTGAGATCCTTTTTTGCAATAGATGTCATTGACTTTGGGGGTCATTAACGTTTTTAACATCACCAGGTACAATAGCTCATGACTGTAATCCCAGCACTTTAGGAGGCTAAGGTGGGAAGATTGCTTGAGTTCAGGAGTTGTGACCAGCCGGGCCAACACAGAGAGACTCCATCTTTATCCACCCCAAAAAGTAAAATCCAGAAGATTCTAGCAATCAAAAACTTAAGGGAAGCTTAAGGCAAGACCCTTTCTGTTGTATTTATTCCATTATCAACCAAATTACATATTACTCACAAAGGTATTTTAAATAATGATATTAATAAAATATTTGCTCTCTCAGCTAATTAATCTGTAAAAGAATGATGATATCCCATAAAAAAGAATAAAGGGGCCACCGAGAGAACCAATTTTCTCTTTATGGGATCCTTTTTTATACACAATCCATATGTAGACCGTATTTCAGGTTTTTAAATATAATTCTCTTCCACAGTTAGCAAGGCTGGGCACCATAGCACCATTCTCCATTCCTCAGGAAGCTGGTGGGTGAAAATCGGCTCTGCAGAGTCTCTCTCCACAACACAGGAAGTTCCTAAGACTTACCATGTAATTACTTTTGCCAAAAGTGGAGTAGAATCGAGAAAAGATGAGCTAGAGAGAATTACAGAGGTTCTCAGTGAGCTCAACTCCATCAGAGAGCTGCTTTCCAAAATAGTAAAAGGCATTAATTTAGTGGCTGCCATCATCGAGGCAGAAGGGACGTCAAGAGACTTCCTGTCAAAGGCGCACAGGTTGTTCTCCCTGTAACTGTTTAAATATGAAACGTTCCTCCAGTAAGCCACAAACACATACTCAACCGTACCTTCATACATAGCTATTTAACTATTTTTGCATGTGGATTCATAATTAATTAAAATTTCTATAAATTTAGAACAATATCTATTTTATTAAAATTGAACCGTAGCCAGCCCAACACTCCATAAAGATGAGCATTCAGAAAGCGTATTTGACAGTGACTTTGAATTTTAAACTGTAGAATTTTTATGGTCAGACTTAACACATTAGTCTTCCTTATCCTCAGCCTCCAGCTTAACAACCCAGCTCAGTCCCCTCTCGTTCTTGGCACCTGTCTACATAAATGCTAACTGAATAGATGAAAGGGCAAATGAACAGTGGAGCCTACACTATCAAATCCCATCCTACTCCAACGCTTTTCCTCAGAGACTCTGTCACTTATTTCTATGACTAATCTGATATCCTGGAAGAACTATAGCTCCAATAAGCCAGGATGCAGATGGGCGTTTCCTATTTATCAAAAAGTGCCCTAGACGTCTCTCGTACTTGTGATGCCCAAGTTCACGCCATGGGAAGCCAGCACAGCAGACGTAACTGCACATTTTAAAGCTGATTTGCTGAGAGTAAATCACAACCCACGCATTGTTTTATTCAAACTGCTAGATCTGAAATATAAAAACCGTAATTCCCAGTACACGAAACTGCACTAATACAATTTATTAAATTAGTTCAACTAGCATTTCCTTCAAAAGAATTGACAATAAATTAAATTGGATGCCCCTCTTTTCTATTCTGTATTCAGCTGCCAAATCTGCTCAGCTTTCCATGTCTAAAACTCTTACGAGATGCGACTCCATTGTGATTAGATTTTTCCATTCTGGTGGACTTTATTAAGTTAGAATACAAGATAGCTGTCACTATCTGAAAGATACAAATAAGAGCAAGTATAGAATGAGCCTCTTGAAACCAGCCCGACATAAATAGACCATATTTCTAGGGTGACAGAACAAGTAAAGGATTTCAAAGATGAACAGGGAAAGCCCAAGTTAGCTAATAAATGACCTTCATTCATCAGGAAATGGTATTTACAAATTATTCAAAAATCGCCTTTACTAAATAAGTTGTGGGCTACGTTTCTGTTCTCAAGCCAGCCTAACGCAAGGTGATGACATCCTCACACAAAACTTGCCCCAAACCCCCGTGGTTTACCACGTCTTTAGATGACTGAGAATGAGAAAGGCAGAGAGAGTTAATTCCTGATTTACATATTCCGCTAATAAAGTGGCAGGGTCTTATGGAACAAACACAGCAGCTGCAATTATGTAATTACGTATCTGTATGCAAATGTGCAGACGGCTCATAAATGCTGAACACTATTTGCAATGCTAATTAAGTGGCTTTTATTGAGGCTGCATAATTCCTACATGTGATTTGGTTCCAGATGTCATTGTAGCTCGTGAAACTTTTATTGTCAGGTTAGCTGAGGTGGCACACATTAACACCACTCATAAAACCTCTATTTATAATTAAATTACTGCAGTGACTCAGTGATTTTCATCATCTCTGTCCACCTCTGTACTCAGAGCATAGAGATGGGATTGGAACTGGAAGCCTGAGCCCAGGAACATTTCTCCGCATCTATGTTCCCACACAAGTGGCTAATCTGTTTACTCTCACCCACATAAACCCAGTTCAACTGTCTAATGAGCATGGGAAACAGATCACAGAGGCCAACATGGAATTGTTGGCAGATGCCATAAGGTTTTATTTTAGATTTTATAGCTATAAAAGAAGAACCATTCTTTTTGCTGTAATCTCATGTCAGTATTTGAATAGCTTGAATAATTATTCTTTCATTTATAATAATGCAAAATATTTTGAGATCATACAGTAAGGAGCTGGTACCATACTTTTAATTTGTAAGTAAGAAAAAATGAAACTAAGAAAATATATGTATTGAACACTCACTATGTTCACAGCATTGCAGGGACTACAAGAAAACATAATACGTGGGCTTCCAAATAGCTCATAAACAGTTTACAATGCAACATGTAAAAAATGTTTACAGGAACATATAAGAATATGAGACCTGGTTGTTCATCTGGAACTAAGACAGATAAACGAAATCAGAGAGAATCTTCCTATTTTAATCTAATAATTTACTTCAGCCTTTTCTGCTACCAAAACTTCCATCAGAACTCCTAATAGTGTAAGAAATATGACCTGGTATTTTCACCGCTTCTTTCTAGTTCTTGTAAGAAGAATTAGAGAAATTATTCAACCAGTCCCTAATGTTGTAAGGGTTGTTCCTTTAGATGGTGGCAGAATGCACAACCCCATAAGCTCTTGTAAGCAGAGAAACTACCTTACGTCACAGGCACAGGGAGGGGATTGTCCTGGTTCCTGGAGATGTGGTTATGACCCCAGAATAAAACTAAAGCACTGATTAACCCCTGCTCTAAAGATGAGGGCCTCAAACCCCTGGTACTTCCCAGTAGGGCTTCCTAAGAGGCAGCAGAGCTGGCAATCCTACCTTTAACCACCACCCACTCCACCGGAACCTCCCCGGCCTACAAAGGCAACCAAAGAGGATGAGTCCATCTTTGGAACAGTGGGGAGACGAGGTACCGATTCTCAGCACGGGAGGAAGGCTGTGAATCTGAGGGAGCACACAGGAATGGGAAGCCGGAATATCATTACTTGGCTTGATACTTGCACAGATGGAGGTGCAGCTATTGCTGCCCAGGGCAGAGCTGGACGGGAGAGCCAGGAGAGCTTGGCCTCCACACCCTGAGAGTGGGAGCACATGTGAACATAAAGGTGACTGTTCATTTATCAGCTAGAGAGCAAGCCAGCAGTATCTCACGGGACACGTTCCAGCCTGCAGGAAAGAAAGGGACTGGGTCATTCCCTGCCACAGCCTCCCACGGCACTGGGAGGGCCTGGACAAGGTCACTGGTGGCTCCCACAACCCCGTGTGAATGCACAAGGACGCTCGAGGAGAAGGCACGCTGGTGCTGCCGGGCAAAGGCGCTCCAACCCAGGGACAAGGGCAGGGGGCCGGAACCCGGGTGGCGCCAAAGGCAAACTAGACTGGGGAGAGGGGCTCTGGTGAAGCTGAACCCTGGACTAAGACGAGTGTGGACCCCACATGCGCAGGTATCACCACATGGACGAACGCCACCAGCATTAGAACAACCCAGAGCAAAGTGCAGCGAGAACAAGGTCGGTTCCTCTGCACTGACCCTCCGTGCTGACCCTCCTCTGCACTGACCCTCCTCTGCACTGACCCTCCTCTGCACTCACCCTCCTCTGCACTCACTCTCCTCTGCACTGACCCTCCGTGCTGACCCTCCTCTGCACTGACCCTCCGTGCTGACCCTCCTCTGCACTCACCCTCCTCTGCACTCACCCTCCTCTGCACTCACCCTCGGCACTGACCCTCCTCTGCACTCACCCTCCTCTGCACTCACCCTCCTCTGCACTCACCCTCCTCTGCACTCACCCTCCTCTGCACTCACCCTCCTCTGCACTCACCCTCCTCTGCACTCACCCTCCTCTGCACTCACCCTCCTCTGCACTCACCCTCCTCTGCACTCACTCTCCTCTGCACTCACCCTCCTCTGCACTCACCCTCCTCTGCACTCACCCTCCTCTGCACTCACCCTCTGCACTGACCCTCTCTGCACTCACCCTCCCCACTGACCCTCCTCTGCACTCACCCTCCTCTGCACTCACTCTCCTCTGCACTGAGCCCCCGCACTCACCCTCCTCTGCACTCACCCTCCTCTGCACTGAGCCCCCGCACTGACCCTCCTGTGCACTCACCCTCCACACTGACCCTCCTCTGAACTCACCTTCCTCTGCACTGACCCTCCGCACTGACCCTCCTCTGAACTCACCCTCCTTTGCACTCACCCTCTGCACTGACCCTCCTCTGCACTCACCCTCTGCACTGAGCCTCTCTGCACTCACCCTCCGCACTGACCCTCCTCTGCACTGACCCCCCCGCACTGACCCTCCTCTGCACTCACCTTCCTCTGCACTCACCTTCCTCTGCACTCACCCTCTGCACTAACGTGCACCTGTGAGGAAGAAGATCCTTCAGTTCCCTCACTGGTCCTCTCCCTGCCCCTGCCCCAGCATCACAGGAGCTAACCCTAAAAGGAAAGGCGTGCAGCTGGAGAGATCTCAAAGCCGGACCATACCCAGCTCACAACTACACACACTCACACACACTCTCTCACACACACTTTCACACACACTCACGCATTCTCATACACACTCGCTCTCACACACATACACTGCCACATATATACAATCACTCATGCACACTCAGACACACACACACACATTCACACACACATATATACTGACACATCTATACATACAACACTCACTCTCTCACAGACACACACATACACACTCTCGCACACTCACACACACTGTCACACACACAGACAACACAATCACATACACTGTCACACACTCTCTGACACACACACTCACACACACTCTCACACCCTCACACACACCCTCACACACATACACTGACACATATATACACATATACACAATCACTCATACACTCACTGACACACATACACACACACATTAACACATATACACACCCACACACATACAGATACACTCACACACATACACACGCTCACACCCACACCCACTACATTCATAGAAGGTCAACATCAAAACTCCAACTGCCAGAGGGGTGAATTTTGACTCGTCTATGAATATCAGCTTCGTATTCCAAATAAACCTGGATTACATTTTAAGAAGCAGGAGTCACTCGACACTTCAATGTGTTGTTAAGGTGAGAAGAGATTTAATATGAGACACTGGAAAATCATTATAGAAAAAAACGATTTTACTTTATCCCCCAATCCTGTGAGAATTGGAAATCCTGACATCCTAAGTTTACACCTCCTTCCTGTCCTTTCCTCAGCCCACTTCATTACTGCGTTTCCAGGGTCTGCTCACGCAGAGCAGCAATGCCCCAAGCTTGAAAATAACAGAAAGTTTTAAAAATCAAAAGGTCAATATACTTTTTAAAAACTGAGAAAAAATTCACATACCATAATATTCACGTATGTAAAGCCCAAGTGTGGCCTGGGTCTCTGTGAGTCTGTGAGGCAGATGGCCTTTGTCCACGTGGAGACGTCTGCACAGCAGGTGTCCACACTTTGCTCCGTCCGGTGTCCGGCTTCGCCTTGGCCCCCCCTCACTGACAGGAGGGGAGCCTCGTTGTTTCGTCACCATCAGTGGTTCTTGTCCGTTTGTCTCTGCCCCTGGTTTCAGAGCCTCATCACCTGGTAGCACGAAAGAACCCTACAATTAGATAACTTTTGACATATTCCCAGAGCTGTGCCACCATCGCTACAACATATTAGAATATTTTTATCACCCCAAAAAGAAACCCCCCACCCATTAGCAGCCATTCTCCATTTTCCCCAGTCCCCACCCTTAGGCAACCACTAATGTAGGTTCTGTCTCCATCATTTACTCATTCTGGACATTTTATATGAAAGAAATCATCCGACATGTGGTCTTCTGCGTCTGGTTTCTTTTTCTTAGTACAGATTGAGTATCTCTTATCTGAAATACTTGGGACCAGAAGTGCTTCAGATTTTGGCATATTTCAGATTTTGTAATATTTGAATACCTTATGAGATATCCTTGGGATGTGACCAGTCTAAACACAAAACTCGCTTATGTTTTAGATACACCTTATACAGGTATTTAGAAGGTAAATTTATTTCCCTGAGGACGCTGAAGAAACTGTGTTTGGATTTTCACTGCAACCTGTCTGCTGTGGAATATTCCATTTGTGACATCATGTCGGTGGTCAAAAAATTCCAATTTTGAAGCTTTTCACATTTCAAGTTTTCAGATTAGGATCCTCAACCTGTACAATGTTTTCTAAGTCCATACATGTGGTAACACATGTCAATATTTTTAACAAATAATATTCCATTGCGTTGATCCATCATTTTGTTGATTCATTCATCGGTTAATGGACATTGGTAGTGGTTCCACTTTTTGACTGTTATGAATATTGCTATGAATATGCATATGTGAGTATTTATGTGACCACAGGTGGGTATTTGTGTGACCACATGTGAGTATGTGTGTGACCACATGTTTTCGTTTCTCTTGGATATGTACCTGGGAAAAGCCTCACGGGATCAAAGAGCAACTCTGCACTTAACATTGTGGGAAAATGTCTTCCTGTTTTTCCAAGTGGCAGCACCACCCTTTCAGACTCCTCAGCAACGCCTGAGAGCTTCAGTTTCTTCCCATCCTCCTCACGAAGTCTGACTGTACGTCCTTCTAGATGTAACGTGGAATCCCATTGAGATTTGGATTGACATTTTCCTAATGACTAATGACGGTAAGCGTTGTTTGTGCGCTTGTTATTGTGTTCATTCTTGAGAAAGCTTTTCCCTAAATCTCTCACTAATTTGTAATTGGGTTGTTTGTCCAATTTACCTAATTACCAGATCACCAATTGCCAAATTAAGAAGTCCAATTTGCCTAACTAAAAGTCAAAAAAATTTACCCCTATGCTTTCTTCTAATGTTTTACATGTTTAGCTCTAACATTTATGTCTTTGACGTATTTTATGTTTTTTTCTTTTGAATAGCATGAGTTAGGGACCCAGATTTACTGTTTTGCATGTGGCTATCTAGCGGTTCTGGCACTATTTGCCGAAAATATTTCTCTTTCTCAGTAGAATTACCTTGGAACCCTTGTTAAAAATCAATTGGCCATACTGTAGAGAATCATTTCTGGACTTTCTATTCTATTCAACGATAAGGTTTCAAAATTAGAACATGTGAATAATTTAATTTTGTTCTTCATTTTAAAGAATGCTTTAGCTATTTGGTCCTTGCATTTCCATATGAATTTATCAGCTTTTCCGTCTTCGTAAAAAATCCAGAAAAAAATGTACAGTATCTTCATTGAATCTGTAAATCAATTTGAGTAATATGCTTATCTAAATAATATTAAACCTTCCAATTAAAAAATACTGAATGCCTTTCTGTTTACATAGGTCTTCTTAAATTTTTTCAACAAGGTTCTGTGGTTTTCATTGTACAAGTCCTACACGCCTTTTGTTAAATTTATTCCCAAATATTCTATTTTTAATGCTAATGTAAGTAGAAGTATTGTTAACCTTTTATTTCCAGATTGTTCATTGCTAGTGTATAGCAATGCAACTAATTTATCATATTGATCTCAGCTGTACTTGTATGTCAGGCCTGTTCTTTATTGGATTCCTTAGGATTTTCTATATACAAGTTCATGTCATCTGCAAACACAAGTAGTTTTACTTCCTCCTTTCCAATATGATTGTCTTTCATTTCTTTCCCTTGCCTGACTGACCTGGGTAGAACCTCCAGTACAATGTTGAGCAGAAGTGACTAGAGTGGATATCCTTTTCTTGTTGGGATCTTCAGAGACAGCGTTCACTCTTTCATTGTTAAATATGGTGTAAGGTGAGTGTTTTTCAAAGATGCCCTTTGTCACGCCGAGAACATTTCCTTCATTACAAGTTGGTTGAGTACTTTTTTTTTTTTTTTTTTTTTTTTTTGTGAGACAGAGTCTCGCTCTGTCGCCCAGGCTGGAGTGAGTGGCCGGATCTCGGCTCACTGCAAACTCCACCTCCCGGGTTCCCGCCATTCTCCTGCCTCAGCCTCCCGAGTAGCTGGGACCACAGGCGCCGCCACCTCGCCCGGCTACTTTTTTTTTTTGCATTTTTTAGTAGAGACGGGGTTTCACCGTGTTAGCCAGGATGGTCTCCATCTCCTGACCTCGTGATCCGCCCGTCTCGGCCTCCCAAAGTGCTGGGATTATAGGCTTGAGCCACCGCGCCCGGCCGAGTAATTTTTTTTTTTTTTATCATGAAAAGGTGTTGGTTCTTGTCAAACATTTTTTTCTACATCTATCGAGATGAGCATACAGTTTTTGTCATTTATTCTGTATGTATAATATGATACACTGTAATGATGGATTTTTGAATTCTGAACATGTCTAGTATTCCTGGAATAAATGCCCTTTGGTTATGGTGTAAAAACCATTTTATATGGTGCTGGATTTGGTTGCTAGGATTTTGCGAAAGTTTTTGCATCTATTTTAAAAGGGATATTGCTCTGGCATTTTAAAATAATATTTTGTCTAGTTTTAATATCAGGGTGGTCTTAACTCATAGAATGAATTCTCTCCTATTTTATGAAAGAGCTCATAAAGGGCTGGGTATTAATACTTTTTATATATAGTGTAAAATTCATAAAAGTCATCTGAGCTTGAGATTTTCTCGGTAACAAGTTTTTTTTAAATTACTAGCTGGATCACATTATTTACTATATGTCTATTCAGATTTTAAAATTTCTTTTGAGTTAGTTTCAGTAGTTTCTATTTTCTACAAATTCATCAGTTTTCTCTAAGTTACACAATAGGTTGGTACAGAGTTGTTCACACTACTCCTTTCTGTCCTTTTTATTTCTGCAAGGTTGGTAGTCATGCCCTCTCTTTCACTACTCAGTTTATTAAGTTGAACCTTATTTCCCTTTTTCTCATTATTTATTTGTGTGGATTAAATTTACCATTTGTTTCAGCCTGAAGGACTGTCTTTCTTCTTATTATTATTCTTTGTCAGATAAATCTGCTATCAGTGAATTATCTGTTTTTATCTGAAAATGTCTTAAGTCTTCATTTTAAAAGTACTGTTTTTGCTGAATATAGATAGCCTGATTGGTCTTTGTTCTTATTTTGAGTATGCCCACCTGTTGTCTTCTGTCCTTCATGGTTTGCGATGAGAAGTCAGCTCTCAACCTTGGTGAGAATCTCTTGTACAGGATGAATCAGTGTGTGTGTGTGTGTGTGTGTGTGTGCGTGCTGTTTCCAAGGTTCTTTCTACTTAGATATATACATGAATGTTTTTCATTAAGTTTGATAAGTTTTCAACTATTTTAATAAATATTCTATCTGCTCCTTTTTCTCTCTCTTTTCCTTCTGAACATCCATTCTGCTTATTTTAGTATGTGTAATAATCGTCCACAGGTCTTTGAGCTTTTGTACATTTTTCTTCTTATTTTTCTCTCTGTTCCTCAGACTGGATAATTTTCAGTTGGGTTATCTCCCAGTGCTCTGATTCTTTCTTCTACTACTTCATATCAGCTATTGAGTCCCATCAGTGAAATGCGCATTATTTCTATTATTGTACTTTTCAGTTCGAGAGTTTCTATATTTTTAAATAATTTCTACTTCCTTATTGATATACTGTCTTGGTTTACAAATTGTCATTATGCTTCCCTTGAATACTTTAGACATTGTTTTCTTGAATTCTGTAAATATACTTATAATAGCTATATGAAGTCTTCTTTCCGTAAGTCCAAATCAGGGCTTCCTTAGAGACAGCTTATATTGATTACTATTTTCACTGTGTAGGACCGCACTTTCCTTTTTAAGACTCATAATTTTTTATTGAAAACTGATGATTTTAGAAAATATAACTTGGAAATTTGTAAATTAGATACCCTCTGCAAAATTTGTTGTGGCTGCTAATTGTGTCTTTGTTGTTGCTGCTGCTGTTTGTTTAGTGACTTTCCAGGACTAATCCTGTATGGTCTAAATATCCTGTGATGTGCAACAACTAAGATCCTTTTTGGGTTAGTGTAAGAATGAGATAATAATTTGTAAGAAATTTTATTGAACCAATAAATATTCAGCGACTTTGCAGAGAGTCTCTGCAAAGTTATTGAACATGCATTTGACACTCAGGCAATTTACACATACTGCTTGCACAGAGCCTCAAGGCCAACCAGAGGCAAAAGATTTCTCCTCGCCTTTGCTGCCCACATGCATAGCAAGTTCCTGACCTGTTAGCTGGGACTTTAAGATGGTTATGTAAGCCACGTGGAAGTGTGTACGTCCTTCTTTTCCTCCTACACATTGTCCAACCTCCACTTTCCAAAGGTTTTACTACTACTTAGTTCTAAGCTGGTAAAGACAAAGAAGCAGATACTTTCAAAAGAAGAAAATAATAGGGATTTTGATGGATTATGAAAATTGATCACTTAACATTTTAAAATACATAGAAGACTATCTGGAAACCTGCCATTTAATATGTGCAGTTAGATTAGCCTGTGCAGTTAGATTACCTTCTGTTTTTTAGCATTTTACACAGTGGCAGATAATTTCTTAACATAAAGATGTAAGAAATCAATCCTGGGTGAAAACAAAGTAATATCTGTATTACTGTCTGTGTCACTAATACAATACGGTTTGAGAGGGAGTGTCATTATGGTTTTCAATGATGCTGAGCTCAAAAGATTAAATTATCTCCTGAGCATATTAAATGAACCTTTAATAACTGCATATGGGTCTCTCTTCCACGATTTTATTTAAAGTTTTCTAAAGTTTAAACACATGTATATATCCTCTCTCTCTCTGTGTGTGTGTATATATATGTACACATATATATACACATATACACATATATACATATATATACACACATATATACAAAAATACACATATATTTAAAGTAAAAAAAATAAGCTAATATATATATAATAAAATCTAACTTGATTTCAACCTTAAAGTATTCATAACTCTCTTCGCCCTTAAATACCAATATGTCTTGAACACTGCCTAGGGATAAAGAAGGGGTCACTTACTTAGGTCCCGAGTGAAATTGTCAAGGATTATGTTTAGCCACAAAAGCCATTAGGAAAATGGCACTGAAGCTCTATGACAGCAGGCACAGAGAACTACCAGATAATCAGAGCTTCAGATTCCAATCTCATGTCCACTCATTTTGCAAGCTGTTTCTGTAACCATGATTTCCCTCTCCTCAGTCTCCTGTGAGTGATGGCTGCTGGGTGGCCTGTCGGCTGCTGGCTCACGGCTCCCAGCCGGCCGTTTCGAGGGCCTGTGCGCTCCATTGCCAGTGGTTCTTGTCTAGGAGAGGTCTCATTTCCCACTGCAAAATTCTCCATGTACGTTCAACATGCTCCCTTCCTTACAGCAGTTTTAATCTGTCACATAGTTGCTCAAGAATGTTCAACAACCTTCCGTGCCCTGCTTCACCCACCCAGACTCTCACGGCGTCCAAGGACTCCACTGCATGAGTGGACCTCATTTCCTGACCAGGATGCTTGCTACTCCCACTCCTCACCCAAGGCAGATAAACTCATCGACCCTGTTCTTCTCCCTACTCACCTTCGTACGATTCTTTCCGTATGGCCCAGTTTAAATCAGTTCCCTCCTTGTGACTCTATAAATACTGTCTTTGTTGTCATCATCATTGCTGTTGACATTGGTTTACAGTTTAATTGCTCCATAATGAATACGGTGACCATACAATTTATGGTCCAAACCAGGATACTTTTGCGAGTGAGGGGGTTTCCACTAATGAAATACCTGGGTAAGAGGCATAGGCCGGACGCTTTAGGCTGAGACTGCTCAGAGCAAGCCAGGCCGCCCAGGCACTGTATTTTAGTTCATTTTAAAATAGCATTTTAAGAATATTTATTGAAATTTTACAGGTTAGATGATTATTGACCAAATTAAAATTCTACTTTGGACTCAGATTTAATTGCCAAGGAAAGAAAAAGCAGCTACAATCTTAACAACTTAGAGAAATGCCAACTTGACTTTAAAATAGCGACTTTCCTGCCAGAGATTTTCCCGTTTTGCTTATCATGCTAAGCTGCCTTTTAAAGAGATAAAATAAATTTAATAGATCAGCAATTTCTGTGTTAATTTGAACATGGTTGGTGTTTATTATTATTATCCATAAACTAAGACAGTCTCAGTGGAAAAGCCATGTTATTTTTATCCTCATCTCATAAATCTGGCTGTCCACAGTTCTTCAAAGTTCACTGTATAACCAGACATGGATTAACCAGACATTTATATAAATTTACCAAGTTTTAAAGATTAATTCAAGTAATCCAAACTAATCCAATCTATTTGACGTAAGTTTATTAAACACTGATAGAAATCTCTCCATAAATAGTCTGATGACATTAAGCCATTGTTACTCAAGGCAGTAAAAAAATGAACCAATTTGTTAAAAATCAGGCAGAAGATGCCTCTAGAGCTCAGTCCTCCCAGACCAGGTTCCCCTCACGCAGAGGATGCAGGAAGGAGGAGGAAAGATGAGGTGCCTGCAAGTGCAGAGGGGACACCAAGGGACAGCATGCTGCCCAGCCAAGGAGGGAGCCTCTCCTCCTTCCAGGAGAACAAACAGGAGACTCGGCTCTGAGAGAAGAGACTGGGTTGTGGTGCCAGTGGCCCTTTCCAAGAAAAACAGCAACGTCGATAATCACGAGGTTTAACATTTAGTAAGCACTTAATATATAACAGCAATACTAAATCTTCGGGCTTATCCCTAATTATCATCTGAAATGCTGATATCTCGCCGCAGTGCCTGGAGACCTCCTAGATCCACAGCAATGTTAAGTCAGGTGGAAATGAGTGACTGGGAACAGAGTGGGACACCTGTTTACACAGCCAGTTCAATAGGGCATGGAATCACATGTCCTCAGGCTTGTTAGTCCCTACTCAGCAGGGATTCACTTTATAGAAATTACAACTGTGATAAAGGCCAGTTTGAGATGTTTTATAAATAGCCTGGGAGTTCCTTTCGCTGTTACTTAAGCCCTGCGTGGTGTCTTCATTTCTGTGATGTGTGCAATTCTCACTGGCTTTCATGTTCCAACATAGAACAGTTTTCCCTGTTGTGGCAGAAATGGCCAGGAGGGAAACATTATTAATTCTTCATGAAAGAATGGGAGGTTTTTTTTTTTTTTTTTTTTTTTTTTTTTTTTTTTTTTTT
>NW_016824749.1:334746-339219 GCF_001698545.2 Rhinopithecus bieti | reverse complement strand
GCTTTAAAAAAACAGTGCTTTGTGATCCTCTGGCACATCACACACGTTTTTGGGTGTCCCCAGAGAAGCATTTTCTCAGAACCTCCTTATGCAGATTTGTTTTCACTGAATGCAGCAGAGCAGGACAGCACTCCTTCTTCTTCCCAGTGCATTTTGGCTTCTTTACATAAGAGCCGGGCTGAGTCCTGAGCCTCCGAGCATATGCTCCCTCTTCTCACAAAGCAGCCTCTTTCTTCGTTCCAAGGGAGATGCACTGTGATGACACCACAGTCTATGAAATCCATCCAGCGTCTGTGTATCACTGCACTGCCTTGGAGTTTATGAATCCCAACGCTGGCCTGTCTCTATCTCCGGGGTGGAAGAAATTAGGAAACAGGAAAGAGGACTGCAATGGCAACTGCTACAGGAGCCTACCGGCAAGTCCCTTCCCAAATTCACAGTCATCTACAAACCAGTCAAAGCAAAAGCCGTCTTTATCAGCGTTTACATTGAATGACACTTTGGAAACACCAGATTCCCAAGGTGGGTCTTCGGGACTGGTTTGCATATCTGCTCCGGAGCTTGCTGGGGGAGCTGCGGGAGGAGTGAAGGAGAAAGTTACTCCAGGTTCTTCAGAGCCCCAGGCTTGCACACTGAGCTGAAGGTCATAGGCTCTACCATGCAACATGCAGGATGCAGAACCATAGGGGCAGGAGAGGAGCCCACGCTAAGGAGACCTGGGTCCTTCAAGCAGGGTGAAGGGAGCTGAGGGGGACGCAGCCAGGGATTCTGCACACCTCCTTCTCTACGGCTCCACAGGGACTGTAAAATAGGCTTCTTCCAAGATTCACGTGCTGAAGACAGGACATTGTGGCTGCTGAAACCCTGCTCAGGAGGGATGCTGATGGTGACTTGGGCACTTGTCTAGGCTCAGTGAGATGCCAGGGACCAAGACCAGCACATTCACACGTCAGCGTATTCCCATGTCTACCAACACCCACGCTTTCTCGCTTCTTCCCCATGCAAAGGAGATAGTGTGTAGGAACCATAGCCCACAGGCCACACATGACAACAGGACCTACAATGACAGACTTTGTTAGTCACAGATACTCAGAACACATTACCAATAACCTCGTTCCAGAAATAGCACTTCGGGTCCCTGATGTATAAGTCTCACCTGACTCTGCCTTCCCACCTGCCCCCCACCATCCCCGCCCCTCCCTCCTGCAGCAGGGTGCTCTCCCCTGAGGGCCTGTGTCCCTGAGGCACAAAGACCACACGTCGATTTTCAGAGAAAGATTTTTGATTTTCTTGATTAGCCTTGTCAGCCTAAAGGAAAGAAATTAATATAAGTGGAGAGTTTTTTGGGGCCAACTTGAGGATTACAACCCGGAGCACAGATTCAAGGTGCCCCGAACATCCGCCCAAACAGCAACGGTTACAAGTGGGTTTCTGAAGGCAATGAAGGGGGACAGGGAGCGGGCTGATACAAGGGGCTTTGTCAGGAATGCTTACTGGCTTACAGAAAATATGTGTATTAGTGATTAGCCACACACTGTTACGTAAGGTGTGGGTTATGTGCAGTGTGACTTCTTAGGTTAATTTATAGGCATTCGTAGTAGCAACAGTTTCCAGAGATGAACTCATGGCTCAAGAGGGAACTGGGACATGATTACAGTCTTGTTTTAACATCTCTCTGGGCCTGATCATTAGGAGGATGTGCATTCCTCAGAGTTCTTTGCTCAGCTTCTCTGTCCCTCACCGTCCCAGCCACAGCCCCCTTCTGTCTTCTAACCATTCATTACTCAGCACTCATGCCGCACTGGGCAGTGCAACAGGTGCTGCAGATGAGGGGGAACACGGTGGATGTGGTTGCTCTTGCACTATGTGTGGTCTAGAGATAAACGTGCACAAACAAAGCAATTACACATGTGATGAAAGCAATGAAGGAGTAAGCCGAGTGCTGAGATGGAGAGCGACGGGGCAGGGATCTCTACTTCAGACAGAGTGGTCAGGGGAGGTCCCTCAGAGTAGCTGAGATTTCATCTGGGACCAGAAAGATGGAAAACAACCCGTCACAGAAAATGTGTGTTGCCTTCATGTGTGGCAGGTGCGGTGGGATGGACAGTTTCCAACAGGCAAGGGTTTGGCTCAGAAGAGTGTGTCCAATGAGTAGAATAAACAGGTACAGGATGAATTTGGGAATCAGGCAGGGACCATACTATGGTAGCCATGAGAGTTCAAGAAGAAAGTTTATTTTATACTCTAGGTATAAAAATAAAATAAAACAAAATGAGAGTTTTAATCAGAAGAGAAACATCATTAGGATAAATATCTGCTGAATGAATGAAGAAATGACTGAGTGAATGGGTTCATTTTCCTTCCAATCCAACAGCTTTAGGTACAGTCTGTGCCCCCTGAGTCCCATCTCTCTTCCATTCCTCCTTTTCATACACTGCTATCTTCTCGTCACTCCTCAGGCAATGTGAAACCCAACCTCTCTCCTTTACGACTCTCTTTTTCTCATATCCCCACCTCACCGGGAGAGGAGAGCCACATGTCAATGTAGAGTACCCCTTGAATTATTTGAAGACACAGATAATTGCTTGCAGACATTTGCATTAGATAAAAATGTTATTTTGCAATTTGTTCACCCAAAGCTGCTAGTTCTCCTTCCCTGCCATGGGAATGCATCCATTGGGAGCTGCTAGTTCTCCTTCCCCGCCGTGGAAATGCATCCACTGGGAGCTGCTAGTTCTGCTTCCCCGCCGTGGAAATGCATCCATTGGGAGCTGCTACTTCCTCCCCGCCATGGGAATGCTTTCCATTGGAGTGGAAGCTCCATGAGGGCAGGACGTGTATATTCTCTATTTTCCTTCTGTGCACTTACATGTTACCGAGTCCTGCAACCTCAGCAGCAGTGCCAAATCTGCCGTTCCATGCCTGCTGGCAAAGGTGCTTACAGTCTCCGGCAATCTCCTAACACTTCTCTGAGGGAAAGAGGAACAGACTTAATACTAGTAGCTGCTTTTTTTGGTGAGTAGAATTGAGGACCTGCTAGTGGGTTTTATAAGCACCAAATTTCCTTGGAAAAGCATTGAGGAGGCCTAAAGCAATGGGACTTTAGTCCCTAAATTTGGAAACCTTCCCTCACCAGGAGGGTAGAGGTTTTGATTTATCCAGAACATTTATGATGGTTTTAGAGGATTTTTTAACCCATGTTTGTTTCGCAAGATTGGCATGAAATCTCATCTGCTCTTAGCTTTTCTGCATTTTTAAAGCATCAAAGGTCTAACCTTGTCTTTCCATAGCCCGCGAGAAAGACTTGTGGCTTCTGTCTTAAGCAGTTCCTCACACAGAGCATATTTTGCATAAGTTAAATCGTTAATGGCTTCTCAAGGGCTGCATAATGTTTTGCATTTGTTTTTCTTCTCTTTTTCTTTTAATCTCATTTAGGTGATTCATCAAGCATGCTTCTTGAACCAGCTGTGAGAGATTAAGAAATGTTATTTGCATTCATGGGAAGAGTTTTCAGGCAAGAAACAATCTGCCTGTTGAATACATTCATGTGAACAGAACAAATGTTTTAAAGCTGAACAAAAAGAAAGCAAGGGGCACATGGGAGAGAGAACTACTTCTCAGTATGAACCATGCAGAACTTTGATCATAACTTCAAATAAAACTACATCTCACCAGGTGTGACAAGCCCTGGATCCAGATCATCTGCAGCTGGGATTGGAGTTCAGACTCTCTCTCATGACGTTCGCTTGCTTTCTCCTTCAATTCAGTCGCCCTCACTAAGGCGGGCCCTGCTCTCAAACCTCCATCTTAAGAAGTGAGGCCCCAGAGTGGCAGAGAAAGGCGGGAGAGTGGGAAAGGAACCGCATCACACCTGAATTAGAAGGTGTGGGTCTATGTTCAGCTGGGACATTAGATAAATATAATTGCTATTAATAATATTAAAACTCAAGGCACGATTTCAGCAATGACAATCCACACTCACTGAATGCTTTATAGATGTCAGGTACTATACTAGCGTTGAAAGAAAAGCTTAAAAATTAAATTTAAAAGTTTATTTGAGCAAAGCGTAATTCATGAAGCAGGTAGCACTCTAAACCAAAAAGGGCTCAGAGCACTCTGCTCTGCAGGTGATGGCACATGAGCTTTTACAAGCAGAACACAGAAGGACAGAAGCGGCAGCTGGGCTGGTTTCAGCTGGGCCTTGTTTGCACATGGCCTGATCACCTGGCTGCCTGTGATAGACTGAGACCTGGCTGTCTATTACAAAACTGTCTACTCCCACGGTGGGTTCCAGTGTGTTCACATGCTAAGGTGGGTTGTATTTCCTTACTTGGGAACTCGAAGTATGGAGACAGCCTCAGGCCAAACTTAATTGAACACAAGGTATTTTATAAGCATGAACTAACATATTTCCAATAGCTCTTTGTGTGTGTGTGTATATATATATATATATATATACCACATTTTGTTTAT
>NW_016824749.1:318173-334527 GCF_001698545.2 Rhinopithecus bieti | reverse complement strand
TATATATATATATATATTTATTTATTTATTTATTTTTTAACAAACCTGAGGCTTAAAAAGGGTGATTTTCCCACAGTCATTTTGGTAAGTATGATACTTTGATGAACCAATTAGACTTTTCTAGATTTAAGTTATTTGCTGTTGTTTGTTTTTAATCTGAAAAGTGAAGGGATGGAATAGGAGCATGCTACAATTCTTTATAACGCCACGATTATTTGATCGGACAAATTCTCTTGGCCGTGCAAGATGTGTTGTCTCTCTGTCATTTGAGTTTTGACAAACCAGTTCTGCTGACCCATTCGTCTCCGTGTCTTTCACTTGGACAAGAGAGAGAAAAGGAAAGCATAGCAGTTGTGATGTAATGGAAACTACTTCAAACTACGACTTCCGGTAGCATGGTGTCTGGCGCAAAGAAAGCCTTCCATGTGGGTGCTTCATGTCAGTCACTATGTGAGTTTTATCAGCTTGCTCACGCCTAATTCTCCACCCAGTTCTTAATTTATTCATTTTCTGGAGACATAGGTCTAAGTGATCTTTCGAGTAGCTATACAGTCTAACATTCATATCCAAGACAACTAAAATGCCAAGTTATGAAATACCAAATTCATACAAATCAGGCTCAAACAAGGAAAAATGTTAATATTTTGTCTGTATTTCCTTTCTAGTGCCTCAACCACATATGGCTATTTTTGCTCTCAAACCCTAATATTAAGGAAAATTATAGAAAGGAATACGCAGTTTGACAAATTTCACCGATCAAGAACAGTTTTCTTAATGATCTTTGAATTCCACTTGAAAGCCAATATAGATGAGAGATTACAAATGTGGGAATGAAGGGGGGGTCCTGTTCATTCTCAGCATTCAGGGGGCGGTAGGACATCCTGATCTGCCTTCTAATCACAGGCGGCTGGAAGAAAACGCCAGCTCACAAAGGAAAGAAAACCTAAATAATCGCTTATTTATGTAGCAATTTGATGATAGATAGATAGATAGATAGATAGATAGATAGATAGATGAGAGACAGAGCGAGAAAGAGAGGTGAGGAAAACTCTTTAAAATATCACCATGGTAAATAGAATATCAGAGGTTCTTCATTTGTTTGTTTTGCTTTTGGAAGTACTTATATGTCAAGCAGGACTAGATGGTGACGCAAATCCCACCAAACACTAAAAGGAAGAGTCTATTTTCTTGAAATTGAGAAAAACGCATACCCTCAAAGACTGAAGGCTGATCTTTGATTTGCTGAAAGCTTGCCTGGCAGTTGAAGATCTCCGTTCTGCAGCTTTGGATTACACCGATGTAATCCAGAGTTTTCCAGAGTTTAGAGTTGAGATGGGGTTTCCTCAGAGCCTGGTTCATATTCTGCTGACCTGGACTTTCTCTCATTACTCTGTGCCCTCTACCTGTCCCTCCCACCCTCGCTTTTCTGGTTGGGTGAAAGTAATCTGTTGAAATCCTTAGCAACCATTTACTTGATATGGCAAAAATCCAGTTGAAAGGTGCAAATAATTCAAGACTTGTATATATTTCTTAACTAGAAACTAATTTTTAGGTATCCTAGAAGGGTTTTAATTGTTCCCAGGTATTTTAATAAACCCTTAAAATTTCAGTTCAGTGACATATTTTTAGTTGAAAATAACCTCAAATTTAAATAAATGCTACAAGAATAGGAATAATACAAAGAACTCCCAAACACCTTTAATAAGATTTACTTTATGTTAACATTATACCCCATTTGTTTTCTCAATCTCTGCTCTGTCCCTACCTTTGTATCTCTGTCTCTCTCATATATGTGTGTGTGTGTGTATGTATGTATGTGTATATATGTGTGTGTATATATATATCATTTGCAGTTAAGTTTCATAACATCGTAACGTTCATTATGACCTTTACTCTTCAGTTTATATTTCCTAATATTTATATTTTTACACAAATCATATAATTTGACATTTTAGTAAGTTGATGCATTTATTTTTATTTTGTATAGTTATATCTTTATGTTTTACCAACTCTTCCATTCACTCACTTTACTAGGTTTTAAATTGACTCAATAATACACCTCATAGCACTTTTTTTCCTTCCATTGAGGATCCGTTCTAGGATAGGGAATTGCATTTACTTATCATGTCTGTTTAGTTTCTCTTCATTTGGAAAAAAAAAAATCTCTATATCCTTTGTCTTTGAGGACATTAACATTTTCTAAAAGTACAGCCCCAGTTATTTATAAACATAATGTTTTGCATTTGGGGGTTGTCTGATGTTTATTCATGATTAGATTCCAGTGATGCCTTCTCGGCTAGAATACAACAGAGGTATATTTTGTTCTTCTCATAACAAAGTAACATGTCTGGGGTGTCCGTATGCCCACAGTAGCGATGATACTTTTGATCACCTGAGCAAGTTGTTGTCTGGTTTCTCCATTATAAAAGTTATTCTTTTTTCTTTGCTACTAATAAGCAGTCTGTGGGTTGACAAACACTTTAAGGGCATGAAATGCATTATTCCTCAGCAAAATATTCCCCCCTAGATTTATTATCAAGGATAATTCTAACCTGATCCAGTCTTTGATGACTACAAAATGAAATTTTTTTCTAACTCTATTACTTCTTACACATTTACCAGTCATCATATAGCATTCTATTACTAGCAGGAACTTCTGTTCCTGTTTGTTTATCACTTTATATCTGTATGAGCTCCTGAATTCTCATTCTTTCCATGGTTTATAATTCATTATTGTTCTTATTTTGGTGCTCAAATCGTCCCAGATTTTGGTCACTGGAGCCCCCTTCAGATAGTACCTTGCAATATGCCTCCACCATTTTTTTAAGCACTATCTTACTTTTTGGCATAACAAGGTGATTTAGACTTACCTTGAATCTACCATGCCCGAGTCGTAAAAACAACAGGTTTTCCGAGGATCCCTAGTTCTCTTTATGGAAATGACATCAGAGAGCAAAACCCAGCCTCTTGGTGGTACAGAGGCATCTTTCCTTCTAGCTTCTTTTAGCAAACAGAGCTAGGAAATCCGAAAATCGACACAGCCATATACACAGATATACATATCTTTTTTTTTATTTTTATTTTTTTATTATACTTTAAGTTCTAGGGTACATGTGCACAACGTGCAGGTTTGTTTCTTTATGTGAGCACATGGCAAAGACCTATTCAGAGTCCCAGGGTTTGAGATTATTTTAAACTGAAGACATTTGCGATTCAACAGATACTGAAAGAAGGCTTTTTGGAGCTTTCCTTGTTTGACTAAAAGCAGAAACTTTGGGGAAGTGAGATTGCATAACTGTGGGGAGGTTTTTGCTCCCTGGAAGGAGACCCAGAGTGAACTGATCATATACTCCTCTCTGGGGAAGTTTGACGGCCATGAAGAAGATGGGAAGACCACATGCACTTCCATAAACAAACATTACCACAAACTTTCTTACCTCCTGTTTGTTCTTCTAGAAATCCCTTTGTCTTCCTTAAAAAAACCCACTTGTTCTTTCCATAGAGGCCCTTGCTTACTTCTCTCTTTATCTAAGTTCTGTGATAAATCTCTATATATCTAGCTACTTCTGGTAAGCTCCTATGTGCATGCGAATAAACTTTTTATTCCTGTTCATCTGACTTTTATCTAATTTGCAGGCTCCCAGATACTGAACCTAAGAGGGTAGGGAAAAACCTTTTGCTCCCTGAAAACATATATATCAGTATGCACATACATTTACATGTTTTTGGAAATTATGATTTTGCAGTGTTATCTCCAATTCTAATGCATTCCACAGGTTCTCACTTCTCTTCCCCAATTTCATATCTTTGTGTAACGTCTTACAGACAATAACCCTGACTTGCATAACATTCCCCAATTTTTTAAGTACTTTTAAAAATCTCAGTAGCGTTTGGGGTAGAAGGGATTTTGGGTTACATGGATGAATTGTACAGTAGTAAAGTCTGAAATTTTAGTGCATCCATCACCTGAGAAGTGTACATTGCACCCAATATATTTTATCTTTCATCCCCACTCCCAACCTTCCCCTTCTGAGTCTTCATAGTCTTGTGATATCACTCTGTATGCCTTTGCATATCTATTGCCTAGCTCCCACTGACAAAGTGAGAACATGTGGTATTTGGTTTTCCACTCCTGGGTTACTTCACTTAGAATTATACCCTCCAGCTTCATCTGAGTTGCTGCAGAAGACATTATTTGCTTCTTTTTTAAGGCTGAGTAGCATTCCATGACGTGTACATACTACATTTTCTTTATCCACTCATTGCTCAATGGGCACTTAGATTGGTTCCATGTCTTTGCCATTGTGAATTGTGCTGCAATAAATGTACACATGCAGGGGAATTTTTGATATAATGATTTCTTTATCTTTGGGTGGAAACTCAGTAGTAGAAATGCTGGATAGAATGGCAGATCCACTTTTAGTTCTTTAAGAAACCTGTGTACTTTTTTCAATAGAGTTTATACTAATTTACATTTCCACCAGTGGTATATCAGAATTCCATTTTCACCACATCCACACCATCTATTGTTTTTTGACTTTTTAATAATGGCTATTCTTGCAGGAGTAATGTAGTGTCTCATTGGGGTTTTAATTTACATTTCCCTGATGATTTTGTAATATTGAGCATTTTTTTTTCACATTTGCTGACCATTTGTGTATCTTCTTTTGAGAATTGTCTGTTCATGTCATTTGTTCATTTTTGATGGGATTTTTTATTTTTTCTTGCTGATTTGTTTAAGTTTCTTGAATATACTGGATATTTGTCCTTTGCTGAACACATAGCTTGCAAATATTTTTCCCATTCTATGGGCTATCTGTTTACTCTGATGATTATTTCTCTCACTGTACAGAAGCTTTTTAGTTTAATGAAGTTCCATTCACTTATGATTTTTATATTCCATCTGCTTTTGGAATCTTACTCATGAATTCTTTGCCTAGGTTAATGACAAGAAGAGTTTTCCTAGGTTATCTTGTATAATTTTATGGTTTCAGATCTTAGATTTAAATATTTGATCCATCTTGAGTTAATTTGTGTATAAGGTGTGAAATAGGGATTCATTTTCATTCTTCTACATATGACTAGCCAGTTTTCCCAGTGCCACTTATTAACTAGAATGTCCTTTCCCCAATGTATGTTTTTGTATGTTTTGTGGATCCGTTGGTTGTAAGTATTTGGCTTCATTTCTGGGTCCTCTATTCTGTTACATGTGCCTACTTTTATACCAGTACCACACTGTTTTGGCAACTATAGCCTTGTAGTGTAATTTGAAGTCTGGTAATGTGATGCTTCCAGATTTGTTCGTCTCATTAAGATTGCTTCGGATATTCGGGCTGTTTTTGATTCCGTGTGAATTTCAGGATTGTTTTTTCTAAGTCTGGGAGAAAGGATGTTGGCATTTTGATGGGAATTGCACTGAATCTATAGATCACTTTGGGCAGTATGGTCATTTTCATAGCATTGATTCTACCTATCCATGAGCGTGGGATGTATTTCTATTTGTTTGTATCACCTCTGATTTCTTGTAGAAGTGTTTTGTAGTTCTTCTTTTGTAGATCCTTCACCTTCTTTGTTAAGTATATTCCTAGGTATGTTATTATTTTTTTGCAGCTGTTGTAAAGGGTATTGAGTTCTTAATTTCATTCTCAGCTTGGTCATTCTTGGTGTATAGCAAGCAGTACTACTGATTTTTATACATTGAATTTCTAACCTGAGACTTTACTGAATTCACTTATCAAATCTAAGAGTCTTTGAAGGAGCCTTTATGGTTTTCTAGGCATATAATCATATCATCAGTGAACAATGATAGTTTGAATTCCTCTTTTCCAGTGTGTATGCCAATTATTTCTTTCTCTTGCCTGATCACTCTGGCAAGGACTTCCTGTACTACATTGAATAGAAGTGATGAAAATGGTCATCCTTGTCTTGTTCCAGTTCGCAGGGGTAATGCTTTAAACTTTTCTCCATTGAGTATAATGTTGGCTATGGGTTTGTCATATATGACATTTTTTATTTTGAGATAAGTCCCTTCTATGCCTAGTTTGTTGAGTGTTTTATGATAAAAGAATGCTGGATTCTATTGAATGCTTTTTCTGCATCTATTTAAATGATCACTTTTTGTTTTAAATTCTGCTCATATGATGTATCATATTTATTGACTTGTGTATGTTAAATGACCCCTGCCGTCCTGAGCTAAAACCCACTTGATTGTGGTGTATTATCCTTTTTATGTGCTGTTGGATTCAGTTAGCTAGTATTTTGTTGAGAATTTTTCATCTATTTTCATCAAGAATATTGGTCTGTAGTTTTCTTTTAAATATCCTTTCTTGGTTTTGGGATCAGGATGATATGGCTTCATACAATGATTTAGGGAGGATTCCCTCTTTCTCAGTCTTTTGGAATAGTTATAGAAAGGTGGGCAGCAATTCTTCTCTGAATGTCTGGTAGAATTCAGCTGTGAATCCATTTGATACATTTTGGCTGTGCTCCCACCCAAATCTCATCTTGAATGGTAGTTCCCATAATCCCCATATGTCATGGGAGGGACTCAGTGGGAGGTAGTTTAATCGTAGGGGCAGTTACCCTCATGCTGCTCTCATGATAGTGAGTTCTCATGAGACCTGATGGTTTTATAAGGGGCTTTTCCCTGTTTTGCTCAGCACTTTCTCTTGCTGCTACCATATGAAGAAGGACATGTTTGTTTCCCTTTCCACCCTGATTGGAAGTCTCCTGAGGCCTCCCCAGCCATGATGAACTGTGAGTCAATTAAACCTTTTTCCTTTATAAATTATCTAGTCTCAGGTATGTCTTTATTAGCAGTGTGAAAGTGGACTAATACAGTAAATTGGTACCAGGTAATGGGGTGCTGCTGTAAAGACACCTGAAAATGTAGAAGCAACTTTGGAACTGGGTAACAGACAAAGGTTGGAAATGTTTGGAGGGCTCAGAAAAAAATGATAAGAAAATGTGGGAAAGTTTGGAACTTCCTAGAGACTTGTTGATTGGCTTTGACCAAAATGCTGTTGGTGATATGAACAATAAAGTCCAGGCTGAGGTGGTCTCAGATAGAGATGAGGAACTTGTTGGGAACTGGAGTAAAGATCACTCTTGCTATGCAAAGAGACTGGTAGCATGTTGCCCCTGCCCTAGAGATCTGTGGAACTTTGAACTTGAGATAGATAATTTAGGGTATCTGGCAGAAGAAATTTCTAACTGGCAACGTGTTCAAGAGGAAGCAGAGCATAAAAGTTTGAAATATTTGCAGCTTGATGATGCAGTAGAAAAGAAAAACACGTTTTCTTGGGAGAGATTCAAGTCAGCAGCAGACATTTGCAGAAGTAACGAGGATCCATATGTTAATCACCAAGACAATGAGGAAAATATCTCCAGGTCATGTCAGAGCCCTTTGCAGCAGCACCTCCCATTACAGGACTGGAGGCCAAGGAAGAGACAACGCTTTCCTGGGCTGGGCCCAGGGCCCTCCTGCCATGTACAGCCTAAGGACTTGGTGCCCTGAGTCCCAGCTGCTCCACCCACGGCTCAAAGTGGCTGAGGTACAGCTCAGGCCATGGCTTCAGAGGGTGCGAACCCATGCCTTGTCAGCTTCCACAGGGTGTTGAGCGTGAAGATGCACAGAAGAAGTGAGGTTTGGAAACCTCTGCCTAGATTTCAGAGGATGTATGGAAACACCTGAATATCCAAGAAGAAGTTTGCTGTAGGGGCAGGGCCCTCATGGAGAACCTCTGCTAGGGCAGTGCAGAAAGGAGAAATGAGGTGTTGGAGCCCCCACACCAAGTCCCCACTGAGGCACTGCCTAGTAGAGCTGTGAGAAGAGAGCTACTGTCCTCCAGACCCCAGAATGGGAGATCCACTGACAGCTTGTGCCATGGGCCTGGAAAAGCCACAGACACTCAATGCCAGCTTGTGAAAGCAGCTGGGAGGGGAGCTGTAGCCTGCAAAGCCACAGAGACAGAGCTTCCCAAGGCCATGGGAACCCACCTCTTGCATCTGCATGAACTGGTTGAGAGATATGGCATCAAAATAGATTATTTTGGAACTTTAAGGTTTAATGACCACCCTATTAGATTTTGGATTTGCATGAGGCCTGCAGCCCCTTTGTTTTGGCTAATTTCTCTCATTTGGAATGGGTGAACGTACCCAATGTCTGTACCCCCATTGTATCTAGGAAGTAATTAACTTGCTTTTGATTTTACAGGCTCATAGGCAGAAAGAACTTGCCTGGTCTCAGATGAGACTTTGGACCTGAACTTTTGAGTTAATGCTGGAATGAGCTAAGACTTTAGGGGACCGTTGAAAGGGCATAATTTTGTTTTGAAATTTGAGGACATGAAATGGGAGAAGCCAGGAGGGCAGAATAATACTGTTTGGCTGTGTTCCCACAGAAATCTCATCTCGAATTGCAGTTTCCATAATCTCCACATTGCCATGGGAGGGACTCAGTGGGAGGTAATTTAATCATGGAGGTGATTACCCTCATGCTGTTCTCATGATATTGAGTTATCACGAGATCTGATTTTTTATGAGGAGTTTTCCTCTCTTTTCTTCAGCAGTTTCTCTTGTTGCTGCCGTGTGAAGAGGGATGTGTTTGCTTCCTCTGCCACCATGATTGTAATTTTCCTGAGGCCTCCCCAGCCATGCTGAACTGTGAGTCAACTAAACCTCTTTCCTTTGTAAATCGGCCAGTCTCAGGTATGTCTTTATTAGTAGCAAGAGAATGGCCTAATATGTCATCTGACCATGGGGTTTGTTTTTGTTGTTGGCAATTGTTTTTTATTACATATTCAGTCTCACCGCTTGTTATTGGTCTATTCAGGGTATCTATTTCTTCCTGACTTAATCTAGGACAGCTGAATGATTCCAGAAATTTATTTATTTTCTCTAAATTTTCTAGTTTGTGTGCATAGAGGTGATTATTGTATTTTGAATAATCTTCTGTATTTCTGTGGAGTTGGTTGTAATGTCTCCAGTTTCATTTCTAATTGAGTTTATATGTACCTTTTCTCTTTTTTAGTAAGGATTAATCTGGCTAATGATATATCATTCTTTTAGCTGTTCAAAGTACCAGCTTTTTGTTTCATTGATCTTTCATATTTTTGTTTGTTTCGTTTCATTTAGTTGCCGTCTGGTCTTTGTTATTTCATTTCTTCTGCTAATTTTGAGTGATATTTATGACTGTTCCTCTAGTTCCTTGAAGTGCAATACTGCGTTATCAATTTGTAATCTTTCAGGCTTTTAACGCTGTAAACGTTCCTCTGAGCACTGCTTTCCTGTATCCCAGAGGTCCTGATGGATTGTGTCACTATTATTCTTCATTTCAAGGAATTTTTAAATCCTCATCTTGATTTCACTGTTCCGCCCAAATAATTCAAGAGCAGATTAATTTTCATGTACTTGTGTAGCTTTGAGGATTCCTTTTGTAATTAATTCCCAGTTTTTTCCACAGCTGTCTGAGTAGATACTTGATATTATTTAGACATTTTTAAATGTATTGAGAGTTATTTTGTGGCCTATCGTGTGGTCTGTCTTGCAGAATGTTCCACGTGCTGATGACAAAAAAATATACATTCTACAGTTCTCGGGTAGCATGTTTGGTAAATATCCGTCAGGTCCATTTGTCATAGAGTATAGCTTAAGCCCTTTGTTTCCTTGTTGACTTTCTCTCTTGATAATCTGTCTAGTGCTCTCAGTGGAGTATTGAAGTCCTGCTGTATTAGTTCATTCTCATGCTGCTATGAAGAAGTACCTGAGACTGGGTAATTTACAAAGAAAAGAGGTTTAACTCACAGCTCTTCATGGCTGGGAAAGCCTCAGGAAACCTACACTCATGGGGGAAGGGGATGCAATCATGTCCTTCTTCATAAGGTGGCATGAGAGAGAATTGCAAACAGGGGAAATGCTAAAGGCTTGTAAAACCATCAGATACCATGAGACTCACTCATCATCACGAGAACAGCATGGGGAAAAGTGCCACCATGATTCAATTACCTTTACCAGGTCCTGTCTTTGACATGTGGGGATTATTACAATTCAAGGTGAGATTTGGGTGGGGACACAGAGCTAAATCATGTCACCTACTATTACTGTGTTGCTGTCTGTCTTATTTTTTAGGTCTAGCAGTAAATGTTTTATCAATCTTGGATCTCCAGTGTTAGGTAGATCTAAGTTGAGAATTATAGTATTTTCTTTTTTGGATTAATCCTTTTATTGTATAATTACTTTTTTTTAATGTTGTGCTGTAAAGTCTGTTTCAATCTGATATAAGAATAGCTACTCCTGCTTACTTTTGATTTTAATTTGCATGGAATATCTTTTTCCACCCCTTTACCTTTAGTTGATATGAGTCCTTATATGTTGGGTGAGTCTCTTGAAAATAGTAGATATTTTATTTGTGATTTTTTTCGATCCATTTTGCCAAATTGTATCTTTTAAGTGGAGCACTTAGGATATTTGCATTCAACATTAATAATGAGATGTGGTGTATTGTTCTAGTCATCATGTTCATTGTTACCTAGATACTTTGCTTTCTTCATTGTGTTATTGTTTTATAGGCTTTGTGAACTTTATGCTTTCAAAAGGTTCTATTCTGGTGCATGCATATCAACCTTTTGTTTCAAAGTTTAGAACTCCTTTTAGCATTTCTTGCAGGGCTGGACTGTTATTGACAAATTCTCTCAGCACTTGTTTGTCTGACAATGACTTCATTTCTTTTTCATTCCTGAAACTTAGTTTTGATGTATACAAAATTCTTGACTCACAGTTATTCTGTTTCAGGAGGCTAAAGATAGGATCCCAATCCCTTTTGCCTTGTAAGGTTTCTGGTGAGAAGTCTGCTGTTAGTCTGATGGTTACTTGATGCTTTTTTCTCACTGCCCTCAGAATTATTTCCTTCATGTTGACTTCTGGTAAATGGATAACTATATGTCTTGGTGAAGTCCTTTATGTGATGAATCTCCCAGGCGTTCTTTAGCTTCTTGTATTTGGAAATCTAAATCTCTAGCAAGGCCGGGGAAGTTTTCTTCAACTATTCCCTCAAATAAGTTTTCTAAACTTTTTTGCTGCTTCTTCTCCCTCAAGAACACCAATTATTCTTATGTTTGGTCATTTTACATGATCCCATATTTCTTACAGACTTTTTGTTTGTTTTTTTCTTTTTTCTTTATTTTGCCTGATTAGGTTCATTTGAATGCTTTGTTTTGAGCTCTGAAATTCATTATTCTAGTTGTTCTAGTCTTTTGTTAAACTTTCCATTGCATTTTAAAACTCCCTAAATGTGTATTTTATTTTCAGAAATTCTGATTGGCTTTTTTAAAAAAATCCATCTTTTTAGAAAATATTTTATTCATATCCTGAATTGATTTTTAATCTCTTTATGTTGGTTTTAACCTTTCTGTGGTATCATGTTGAGCAGCTTAACAATCAAACTTTTGAATTTTTTACCTAGTATTTCAAAGATTTTATCTTGCTTTGGATCCATTCCTGGAGAGCTAATGTAATCTTTTGGGGGTATTACAGAATCCTGTTTTGCCATATTGCCAGATTATTTTTCTGGTTTCTTCTCATTTGGGTAGACTGTTTTTTCTAATTATTCTTGAATTGTTTATTTGACTGGTTTTTTTACATTTCTTTTTTCCCCTTAAGGATGTGACTTTAATGTTTTTAGTTTATTGTAGTCAATTTGGCTCTTTGTGCTTTCAGGAGTAGGACTCTGTATAAGTTTCTTGATTATATAGTCTTTGTATGATGGCTTTCTCAGATACTGGTTGTAGTAGCAATGTGCTTGGTGTGTGTGCAAGTTTACTGTCACCTATGGGGTTGGAATGAATACTTATGTTTTTCCTCATTATTTTATTTACTGAGTTGAATAGTTCAGGCTTCAGATCAGTAGAGGGGGTGTCCCTGAGTAGAAACCAGTTGTGGTAAAAGCACATAGGTAAATGCTATTTCCAGTGGCAGGTAGAGGTCCTAGCCTTGAGAGAGATGGTTGGGGGAACTGTCAGTAAAACACACTGATGTATTATCAGGGGGAAGGGCAAGACCCACTTTAGCTCCCCTGCCAGGCCAGCAAGAAAGTCATCCACCTCCCAGACACACCTCTGACCCAGTGTTCTAGCTATTCAGATCAGACAGGCACCTCTTTTTATCTGCAGGAATGTTGATGTTCCAGGTAGAGAGAAATTGAGACTCTACCTCTTCTCTCGTGCAAGCCTGAACCTACAGGGTTATCCACCTGTGGGAATGCATTCACCCTGAAGTGTCTGTCTTGAAGTGCTTCAGAAAGGCTATGTATAGTTCTACCATGCTGAGCTCCCATGGAAGAAGCCCCAGTTGGTTCTGCTGTGTGGAAAAGGGGGAAATCTCCTTCTCTAAGACCCTTTCTGAGCACCAGGGCTGCCTGTCTGTTGAGCTGTAGACTATCCCTGCTGAGCCCAGCACTGCAACTGGGTCTCTGTTGAAGTAAACTTATCACCGGTGGAAAAACCTGGGACTCGAGGCCTGCCGTCTATAATCTTTTGTCCTATGGGATGTTCCCTTGATGTGGTTCACTTCCTCTTCTCCTAGGATCAGGAGTTCCTGATAACCAGATTAGAGTGAATGTTGCTGCTCCTCTCGGTCTAGCTGCCCAGCGAGGCTGCCACAACCCAAGCTGGTGTTGGGGAATGTCTTCAAGGGAGCCAGTGATAGAAACTACCCTCAAGTCTCCCAGCAGTGGGTACCAGCACTCACTCTGATGAGTGTGGCAGGGAAGTGACAGACTCTGTAAAATTCCTTGGGTGTAAATAGCCTTAGTGTGTTGGCTTTCTCAAATGCTGGTTGCAGTAGTAATGAACTGGTCACACGGTCACACTAAGGAGTTCCTGGTTGGACAGGGTGGTGAAGGCATGAAGATAGCTGAGGTCAAATACAGTGGAGATAGCCAGGGTGATGCAGGCAGTGGAGATAGCTGTGTTCTCCTTCCTGGATGCAGTGTTAGTCTTCCTGGAGATGCTGTAAGGGACTGTGTCAGTTGGCTTCCAGCCAAGAGGTGGAATTGCAAAGGAGAACCAGCTGCAGTAGTAGTGGTAAGATTTGTGTTTGCCTTATGTTACCCAGAGAAAGTATTCTGGTTTCTAAGGTGATGGGAGGGGCCATAGGGCTTCCAAAAGTTTCTATCCTTTGTATTAAGCTACCAGAGTAGGTGGAGAAGCAAAGTCAGGTGGGGGATGGATCAGGCAGCTTCAAGTTCTTGATCTCCACTTGCAGGACAAGCAGAAGTCCCTGTGGGGATCAGGGGTCAGTTCTCTGGCCACTGGGGTAATGTTCCAGAAAGAAGCATAACTGCCTCTCCTTCACAGAAGGGCTCACACAGGGAGTGGAGAATAGCAGGCCAAAGTAAGCCTCACCTGAGCTCCCACACACTTGGCACAGCAGATCTGTAACCCTCAGTATTTGCTACCAGCAACTAGCTAAATTCCACGCAGTCTATGCTCAGAACTCAAAACTGCTCCAGGCTATAAACCTTTTTCCGGCTGAGACAAGAATCTTGGGTTTCAGGCCATTCCCTTCCCTGTTCACCTGCAAAGCTAGGGCACCCAGGTCCTGTGCTCACGGCAGCAGCACACTTTCCACTCAACCCCAGCAGGTATTTTTCTAATGACTGCATTTAACATGTATCACTCTGACTTTCATCTATAGTACTTTTATTCTTGTTTATTTCCCTTTTTATTTGAGAGTTGTATAATACAACTTATAATTTCCAGGTAATAAAGTCTTTTTGTCTCATTTTCAATTTCTAGGGATTTTCAATTTCTAGGGATACTGTATTATGATCAGAAACTGTAATATTTACATCATATGGATATACAGATGTTTTCTCTAAGCCCTAGTACATGAGAAATCTTTGTGAATTTTCCATGCATACTTAAGAAAAAATATTTTCTATTTTTATGGTGTATTATTCAATATACATCTAAAAGTTCTCTTATTATGCTGTTTTTAGTTTTTTTCTATTTTAATATATATTTTGTTCATTTATTTGTCTTTTGCAGAGAGTGGTATGTTAAATATTGTCTATATTAGTGTGCATCTATGTATTTTTCTTTGCAGCTTTTACAGTTCTTATTTAATGTAGGTATTTGTCACATTATTTGGTATGTGGATGCCCATGACTGTTGTATTTTCATTCAAGATTATGGTGTTTACCATTACAAAATATTCTTTTTTATTTTATTAAATGCTGCTTGAATTCTACTTTATGTAGTATCAGAGGCTTAACATTTTCTTTCTTGTCTCATTTGAATTAGTAGATCTTTAGTTCGTCTTCTAGTTATATCATTTCTAACCACTGAATTTTTAGTGTTCCCCTTGTATATGACATAGATTGGGTTCTGTTTTATGAGTTAATTTGAATGTATTTTTTCTTTAGTAAGCAAGTTAGGGTCATTCACATTTATTGATATGATGGTTATGTTTATTCTCAATTCTGTCTTTCATGTTATATTACAATTACAGTGCACATTAAATTTAGTGTGACTTCTTGGATTTCTTAAAATTTCTTTCAGTGTTTGAGAAAATTTATACCTTTATTTATATGTTGGTGGTTAACTTTGAATTAATATTTTCATAAGCTTTCAATTCCTTTTTTTCTCATTTAACATGTTATTCTTTGATATGTTTTTTTCTTTTTTTTTTTTTTTTTTTTTTTTTTTTTTTTTTTTTTTTTGAGATGGAGTCTCACCCTGTCACCCAGGCTGGAGGGCAGTGTCACAATTGATATATTCATTTCCAATAGTATTTATTAATTCCAATATTCTAAGATGAAACAATTAAAAATTATATTCTACTTTTTCTTCTTCTCTTCCTTCTCTCATTCATTGGTTTCATTCCTTCTACTTTGTGTGTACACATAATGGATAATTTTTAAATATAAATCTACCCATGACCCCACCCTTGTGTTACTCTTATACCTGTGATGAACTTATAAACTCCTCACTCTTTTTGCCAATTATTTCCAAGTCATTTTTTTTAGATGAAGCTCATCTTCTAGTAGATACCTCAGGAAGGGAAATTATGTGCAGTGTTCCATTGTATAGAAATTTTTTTTAGATGAAGTTCATCCTCTACATACCTCAGAAAGGGAAATTATGACAGTATTGAGTTCTGGAACATTCAGATATGTGTCTTCAGCCAGGTGCAGTGGCTCACACCTGTTATCCCAGCACTTTGGGAGGCCAAGGCAGGCGGATCACCTGAGGTCAGGAGTTTGAGACCAGCCTGGCTTATGTGGCAAAACCCTGTCTCTACTAAAATTGCAAATATTAGCTGGACATGGTGGCTTATGCCTGTAATCCCAGCTACTCAGGAGGATGAGGCAGGAGAATCTCTTGAACCTGGGAGGAAAAAGTTGCAGTGAGCCATTGCACTCCAACCTGGGAGACAGAGCAAAACTCCTCCATTCCAAAAAGAAAAAGAAATGTGCCTTGACACTTGAAAGACAATTTGACCAGACATATTATCTTTGACTTGTTCTGTCTTTCTTTAAGCTTTTCTGAAAATGTTATTGCATTGGTGGCTTTCTTTCCATGTTGTTTTCAAGGAATCAAACCCCATCTAGGTTGTTTTCTGATTTATAAGTAATTTTATCTTTCTGCTTGAAAATCATAACTTCGTTTTTATTGTTGAAGTCTAACAGTTTTATTAGCATACGGCTGAAAGATAATTGCTCCAAGTTATTTTCCTTGAAAATACATTTTCATTGTGTACTTTTGGATATAGTTCGAAGTATTAATTTTGTTCATTGTTTTGGTTTTCTACTTCAGAAACATCAATTATATATATGTTGGACCTTCTTTGCTGTCTGTAATTCCTCTTTATTTACTTCTTTCTTTATATCATTTTTATTCTCTTGATTGTTTTTCTGATTTTCTGTAATACTCATTATTAAATTTTAATGTATTTTGGGGGGTCTCTAATTTAGTCTTTAACTATGATGTAATTTTGCCTTCTATTTCTTTCTTTTCAAGTTCAATCAACTCGTGTAATTTCCTACTGTGTTTTTATAATTTGAGGTCATAGAATTTTAATGTTTTCTTGTTTGTTTTGTTTTTTGTTGTTGTTGTTTACATTCCCAAATACTTGCTTAAAATATGTGATTCATCTTGAAGTACTGTATTACAGTTTTGAGGTGATGTTTAACCAACACAAAAGCTTTTATCTATTTATTTATTTATTTATTTATTTATTTATTTATTTATTTTTACATTGGCCTGTGTGCAATCTACTTTCTTCTATTCCTACTCATTTTGTGGACAGAGTTCCTAGTTTGAGAGTTTCTTCTGCCAGTGTGGCATTCTGTCAG
>NW_016824749.1:312584-317911 GCF_001698545.2 Rhinopithecus bieti | reverse complement strand
TATCTATTTATTTATTTATTTATTTATTTATTTATTTATTTATTTTACATTGGCCTGTGTGCAATCTACTTTCTTCTATTCCTACTCATTTTGTGGACAGAGTTCCTAGTTTGAGAGTTTCTTCTGCCAGTGTGGCATTCTGTCAGGCAGGACTTTTTGTGGACAATGGTGGTGGTGGTGATGGTCATATAGGAAAAAGGAAGAGACTGAAGCTTCACAAAATCCTAATTTTTCTCTCTGATTCATTATTCCTCCTCACCTTTTTGTCTCCAATAAGTGTCACCCCATGTATCTGAAGTGACTATCTAATGCTACAATTTAGCACATGTTTTAGTACCTTTTTTACAGCATTTCTCTGAATTGTGTCTCAATCTGTGTTCCTCACTTTGGCATTTATTAGTGCACATTTTCTTACTGAGGCATGATTTTTCCTGTCTTCTGCACATCTTTCACATTCATCTACATTCATATTGCAGAGTTATTTAAACCCCTCCAGCCTGGATCCTCAGATGTCTAATAGGGTTTATGTGAGCTCTCTCAGCATTTGTCTATTTTATTCTCTCTTGTGGCAAATTGAAGATTTCAATGTTGACATTCTCTCTCTCCATGGATTCTATACAGTTTTGTTTGCTCTCAGTGTGAACTTTATGGATTTTTGGAAAGAATGTGTGGAAGATTCAGAATCAGTCTGTCAACATTATTTTCCAAACCTGCAAATCTGAGAGTTAATTTTGTAAGAAAAAAATAAGGACTCTCCCACATATACACTCTCCATAAGTGTGAGCTGCATACGGTTACTTCCTTCCAAAGAACATAATACGGAAAGGGGGAAATGCAAAGTTCTGGCAAACACTGCTTTCACCAAGTGACTAAGGTGAAGATCAGTGGTCATGAATCATGCTACTGGAATATGCCCTTGATATGAACATGGCAATATATTCTATGATCTTCCTCTCCAAAACACATAAATCCAGTTTAGTCATGAGACAAACATCAGACAGATTTTAATAGAAGAGTGTTCTGTAATAGTTTACCAATACCCTCCAAAACTGTCAAGGTCAGGAAAAACAAGGAAAGTGTATGAAACTGTCACAGCCAAGAGGATTCTAAGGAGACATAAAAATGAAATATAATGTGGGGCTGGGTGTGGTGGCTCACACCTGTAATCCCAGCACTTTGGGAGGCCAAGGTGGGTGGATCACAAGGTCAGGAGATTGAGACCATCCTGGCTAACATGGTGAAACCCTGTCTCTACTAAAATACGAAAAATTCGCCAGATCCCCTTCCTTTCACCACATATAAAATTAAATCAGGATGATTAAAGACTTAAATGTAAAACCTAAAACTATAAAAACCCTGCAAGAAAACCCAGCAAATATCATGCTGGACATATTTCATGATGAAGATGTCAAAAGCAATAAAAACCAAAATTGACAAATGAGACCTAATTAAACTAAAGAGCTTCTGCACAGCAAAGAAACTATCAGCAGAGTAAACAGACAATCTACAGAATGGGAGAAAATATTTTCACACTATGCATCTGGAAAAGGTCTATCATTAGGGAAATGTCATCCAAAGCTACCATGAGATCCCATCTCACACTAGTCAGAATGGCTACTATTAAAAAGTCAAAAAATAACAGATGCTGGCAAACTTGTAGAGAAAAGGGAACACTTGTGTGCTGCTTGTCGGAATGTAATGTAGTTCAACCATTGTGGAGAGCAGTTCAGTAATTTCTCAAAAAACTTCAAATAGAACCAGCGTTCAACCCAGCAATCCCATTATTGGGTATATACCCAAGGGAATATAAATTGTTCTACCATAAGGGCACATGTATGTGTACGTTTATCTCAGCACTATTCACAATATCAAAGACATAATATCAAAGAAAATACCCATCAATTATGGGCTGGCTAACTAAAATATGGTACATACACACCATGCACTACCACATAGCCATAAAATAGAATGAGCTCACGTGCTCTGCAGCAGCATGGATGGAGCTGGACACCATTATCTTAAGCAAATTAACACAAGAACAGAAAACCAAGTATTGCATGTTCTCGGCTTATAAGGGGGCGTTAAACATTGAGAACAAATGGACACGAGGTAAGAAGGAAACGATAGACGCTGGGGCCTGTTTGAGAGTGGAGGGTAGGAAGAGAGAGGACAGAATGACATATCAGGTACTATGCTTATTACCTGGGTGACAAAATAATCTGTACACCAAACCCCCGTGACCCACAAATTTCCTAGATAACAAACTTGTACATGTCACCCTGAATCTAAAAAGTAAAAATGAAACAGTGTTGATAAGATTTCTGTTGCAAATCTCCTATATGAGTAGTTATCGAAATTCTAAAAACAGAAACTTTAAAATAACGCTATTCAGAAATTTCAGAAAAACTCTAGTGCTCATATAGGTTTGCATTATCTTCCAGTCATCAAAGTAAGAAACAGCAAAAGTGAAAGAAAAGCCTTGACTTGCGTTCTGCATTTCAGTGATGTGGACCATCTGCTCCACATGTTAAAATGAAGATGAGGATTTACTGCTGCATCTTTTTCATATGAATAAAACACAACTCAGATTTCCATCAAACAACAAAACTGAATTAATTGCACAGTGAGATAAATACAAACAAAAACTTTTCAACATCCTAAGAGAGAAAAGGGAGTTCTTAACTGATTACAGTAAAATCAGATACAGCTCAGATTGATCAGGGTTTTAAAACTTATAGGAAAATAAAACAAAATGTGAAAATCTTAATGAGATTCTCCAAAAGAATAAAATATTTCTCAATCGGTGCTACAATCGTTAAGTTAAAATTGAATGCCCGTAATCAAATAAAAGTCTTATTTTAAAAGTTCCACATAATGTGGAAAGATGAATTGGAAAATCCAATGAAAATGTTTGGTGCTGCTCTCAAAAAACAAAAAAGATAAAGAACTTCATTTGAAAACAGAGATTGCTTTGCTCCTTTCTGGAGATCTAGGGAAACTATGAGATTATTTCTTTGATATGTTTTTATGTTGTCAGATTTCCCAAATGCCTGCAAAGATTTTGTATAATCAAATAATGAGAAATATGCATTTAAAAAATTCCATTTAACTTCTGGAAGTCAACAAGCTAAATAAAGTACACTTACTGTCCTTGTTCTGTCTTTTGTTCCCCGTTTATCTTAAAAGCTGCTTCTTTCTTTCTCTGGTTCAAAGAGACAAGTAAGTAACTCTGGAGATATAAAAGTGAATTACTGGCGGAGTGCTGACCTCATAATGGTAGTCTCTAGAGCACCCGATAAAAAAAAAAATCACATATGGTGTAAGTTCAATCATTTCAGACTTTTGCAATTTAAAATGCCTTCTTTTGTGTAAGGAGATGACAGTGGCCGCATCGACAGGTCGTCTGTTTCTGTACTGCTTTTCCAGGTGGATGCACATCTAACATCTTCCTTGTGGTCGTTCCTGTGAAAAATTACTGACTTTGGGAGATGGCTGTGGCTAAAACAGCAAATTTACTGGCCCTCTGGGAGATCAACATTCTCAGCATTGTTTTTTGTTTTTTGTTTTGTTTTGTTTTGTTTTGTTTTTAGCTAAAACTCAAATAATGACACCTGACTTGCAGATTTTATTTGACTTAAATCAGATTTGTTAATGTTTAGACCTCGACGTTAAAACAGCACAGACCACATGGTAAATGCAGACATGCATTTGTTGAATGTGAAAGTCTTTGTCTCATTAGTAACCACACTCACCATATACCAAAAGTGTAGGGAAAAAAAGAATCACTTCTTATTAAAAATAGATTAGCTGCTCTTAGAGGCAAGGACAGGAAAGACCTTTAGTTATTTTAGATTTTAAAACAAAACTGGCCTTTAAAAAAATGTGGAATTAATTGTTGTTTCATTCCTGCTATTATTTGGAGGGAGGAAATTACGTTTATGGTCCAAAACTGAGAACAAAAGCCACTGATCACCACACATCCGAGTGTGCATTCTGCCAACAATTTGCCCACAGCTGGGGCCAGAGTTGGCCAGAAGCCCTAAGGTACTGAGAAGGGCCAGATTGGATTAAGCCCCAAAGCAATACAACTTATCACCAATAACGGTGAGGAGATGAGCTTGTAGCTAGAGGGATTGCTAGAACAAAGTTCTGCAGAGAGTCTCTTCACTCTCTTCCATCCCAGAGGGAGTCCAAGAGTAAAGATGTGAAGATGGTGATGTAAACACGGCGATGCCTGCATGCACAGGGGATGGGGGGCATGTCTGCTTAGCCAGTATAACTGCCAGTTATGTGTTGTGTTACCAGGCATGGCCCAGGAGGGTCTGGGAGAGTAGGTGGGGATGGTGAGGAAGTGTGAGTGCTCTGTGGCTATGGTAGAACCATGCAGTGTGGCTGAGTTTGAAGCGTCTTGCCAGCATTCTACTCAAGATTCCCGTGTAGATAACGGATCCCAGCAGCAAGAAGGTCATGCAGGGGATATAGGGTAGGTGGAGGCAGGTTGTGCAGAGGTGGCTCTCTTCTGTGGTCCTCTGAAGAGTCCACACACAAGCCCCAGTGAGAGAACTGGCATTTAAATGAGAAATGAGAAAGAGCAATAGCCAACCAGAGAGAACTTTGCAATTTCCTGTTTAACTGGGATTTTTTAAATTATACTTTAAGTTCTAGGGTACATGTGCACCACGTGCAGGTTTGTTACATATGTATACATGTGCCATGTCGGTGTGCTGCACCCATTAACTTGTCATTTACATTAGGTATATCTCCTAATGCTATCCCTCCCCGCTTCCTCCTCCCCACAACAGGCCCCGGTGTGTGATGTTCCCCTTCCTGTGTCCAAGTGCTTCCATTGTTCAACTCCCACCTATGAGTGAGAACATGTGGTGTTTGGTTTTCTGTCCCTTGCAATAGTTTGCTGAGAATGATGGTTTCCAGCTTCATCCATGTCCTTAAGGACATGAACTTATCCTCACAAAGGACATGAACTTATCCTCTTTCATGGCTGCATAGTATTCCATGGTGTATATGTGCCACATTTTCTTAATCCAGTCTATCATTGATGGGCATTTGGGTTAGTTCCAAGTCTTTGCTATTGTGAATGGTGCTGCAATAAACATAGGTGTGCATGTGTCTTTATAGCAGCATGATTTATAATCCTTTGGGTATATACCCAGTAATGGGATGGCTGGGTCAAATGGTATTTCTAGTTCTAGATCCTTGAGGAATCACCACACTGTCTTCCACAATGGTTGAACTAGTTTACAGTCCCACCAACAGTGTAAAAGTGTTCCTATTTCTCCACATCCTCTCCAGCACCTGTTGTTTCCTGA